>NC_134695.1:83495044-83582544 GCF_050947455.1 Rhinoderma darwinii
GAGGACACGTCTCGCAGCTGTGAGATGTCTGAGAATAGAGCGTCAGTGATGGGGCCAGGAAGGTGGAGGTCTCTGCGGAGTCTTCCACTGACACTTGCTGTCTAATGCTGACCTGCTTTGTCTTGTATCCTGCGTAAGCTTAGTGCCTTATGTATTTATTTTATGCTGGCACGCAGCTGGCAATGTGTGTATTCTCCAGATCCGTGGTAGGCAGCCTGGGCCCACCATCCCCTGTTGATGTGGAACTGTAAGTCCCAGCAGGCCCTGCTATGGTAGATTGCAACTTAAATATATGCAGAAATTTCTTGTTTGTTTTTTCTCACTGATTTGTTTTTAGTTCTTGGTGGTTTATAATTTATTCTGTTCTCGCTGTAATACAATTTTTAGCTCTTAATAAGCTGTCTTCCTATGAACGATCAGAACTGCAGTGTAAAGCATGGTGTAGGGACAGAGTTGACTTGGTAATAAACAGATCTAAACCATCTCACTCCCACAACTAAAACAGAGCTTTGTGATTTCTATAACATGACATAGTTACATAGGTTGAAAAAGACACAGGTTGAACCTGATGGACCTTTCTCAGTGAATTACCCGTCATTCATTGCTTGATTAACTGTAACCCTCACTGACATCTGTAAATAAATGGGCACCCCGCCTTTTTTTAAATGCCGACATAGTATCTGCCATCACTACCTCTTGGGGTAGGGAATTCCATAGCTTGACCATGGTGACGCACCTTGAAATATTTCTTCAAACTACTGAATTCAGCAAAACGGTACAGGATAAGTAATGTATGTACACAGTGACTCCACCAGCAGAATAGTGAATGCAGCTCTGGAGTATAATACAGGATATAACTCAGGATCAGTACAGGAGAAGTAATGTATGTACGCAGTGACTCCACCAGCAGAATAGTGAATGCAGCTCTGGAGTATAATACAGGATATAACTCAGGATTAGTACAGGAGAAGTAATGTAATGTATGTACACAGTGACTCCACCAGCAGAATAGTGAGTGCAGCTCTGGAGTATAATACAGGATATAACTCAGGATCAGTACAGGATAAGTAATGTATGTACAGTGACTCCACCAGCAGAATAGTGAGTGCAGCTCTGGAGTATAATACAGGATATAACTCAGGATCAGTACAGGCTAAGTAATATAATGAATATACACAGTGACTCCACCAGCAGAATAGTGAGTGCAGCTCTGGAGTATAATACAGGATGTAACTCAGGATCAGTACAGGATAAGTAATGTAATGTATGTACACAGTGACTCCACCAGCAGAATAGTGAGTGCAGCTCTGGAGTTTAATAAGTAATGTAATGTATGTACACACTTATAATCTACATAAAAAGTGGAGTATCTATATGTAAGCTGCAAAATGATGTTCAAAGATCAACTCTAAACATTTGCTCCGCTCTGTTGTGTATAATATAATGCTGCTGACACGCTCCTCCTTATCACTTTATTGGGTGATTTCCTAGGTGTGCGTTTTTCTCAACATTTTAGTGCACTTTTCCATCGTGTCATCTCTCCAGTCATTTTATACTCCGCACAATGAGGTGGAGCAGCCACTTGCGTTATTCATTGTTTGATCATCTCTCGCCGCACCCTTGACCTTTTAATATATACAATGCATACCAAGGACGAGGAGGTGTCTGTCTGATATCAGGACCTGTTTTTACCTCTGGTATCGGCCTCACGTTAGTATATATTATACGCCATGCTGCTAGTCTTATACTGCTCCCGGTGGGGCCCAGTTCACATTAATGTAGTTCTATGATTCTGTCCTATATTCCTTATATCCTGTATTAGCGGTAGCGTACACCTCAGGGTGTTACCCATAATAACCAATCAGATTGCTCCTTTTAAATGGGTCATCCACCTTAAATGTATTATTAATATGGTGGCTGGCATGGTGTGACTGCCGCTGCTGCTTTATCCTTTTTTGTTTTCTGAGCTATGCCCATCCAGTTGGTAGCAGTGTCCTGTCTATCAGTCTATGGATTCACTACCTAACAACCATAGGCGATGCAGCAGGTCCCAGGTTTGCAGAGAGAGGACAAGAAGGCTCTGGTCTACTGCGTCTCTGGCTTTTGATCTCATAATGTATTTTTATAGGGGTTGGGGCTCCTGGTTTTTACCTTACAGAACCCCAAATACCTGCAGCCTCCAGTAGAGCGTAGGAGCCGATTGCATAGAACTTACATTAAACTCATTATTAAATTGTATACAAAAGGCTCCCCCTAGTGGTGACTTCAGACAGCCAGAGTGTTCTCATCCGTGGGAATGGAAGCGGGGGGATTTGGAGCTCTTTATCAGAAAAGCCGAGCTCCGACCCCAAGGCCCTTCAGGAAGTTTGAGGCAGATTTTGACCTTCCGGCAGAACGTTTTTCGTCCGTGGCCATCGAGCGCCACGGGCAAGAAACGCCACAAAAAAAACGCTTTCTCTGCCTCCCATTGTCAATGGGAGGTCAGAGACGAGAACACCCGACGAAAAGGGCATGTCGCTTCTTTTTCGTGGGGAAAAACGCCTCCTATTAAAATCGATAGGGGGTACAGTTTCTGCGTCAAAACAGCACCAAAATACGAAATCGTTTTTTTGCACGCAGAAAAATCCGCTCCGTTTTTTTTTTTAGTGATGTTGCATCACACGTATTTTTTGCTGCGATTTCTGACTCGTTTGTTTGCCGCAATTTGAGGCTTTAGTTTTAGGCAATTTGAGGCAAAGGAAAAAAACGTGAGTATCAAACGCTGCGGCCGTTCAGTGTTTTTTTCCGTCTCCCATTGATTTTAATGGGGTTTTTGAGGTGGAACGCATGAAGATAGGACATTGTTGCTTTTTTTTTTTTCTGGTTGCGGAATTAAAAGCCTCCGCCTGCCATTAAAATAAATAGGAGATTCTGGCCATTTTTTTGGTGCGGTTTCCGCGTACAAAACCGCGCCAAAATACTGTGAACTAGCCCTAAGGTCTCCCTTACACCTCCGTATTTAGAAGCCAAGAGTATAAACTGCAGAGAGAAAAACGATGATGGAAATATTAACCCTTGCAGGCTGTGGACGCACTCCAGTAATTGTTAAACAATCAGAAGAAAAATCCTGCCGTGTCAATGAGGCCTCAAAGCCATCGGCGCCTCCCTCGCTGTCATCAGCGGCGTTGCCTGCAGCCGTCACTTGTCATTTATGGCCGGGTAAACAATGGTTCTGTGGAAACTTTAATGCGGAACCTGTCAGGTTATTTGTAGTTCGTTCCTGAGACGTCTTAATGAAAACGATGCAATGAAGGCCGGCGGTTGGAGCTGTACGGTGACCGGCGTTATAAAGAGACATCTCCGCGAGAGAAGCGTGGAGACGTGGGCGCGGTGAACCGTGTAGCGCTAATCATCCCGGAACCCCATTGACACCTCCGCATGGGTCTCATCGTCTCGGGCATCGTCGGGCCCCATGCACACAACAGTATTTTCCATCGGTAATTACGGACCCATTCATTTCTATTGGCCACGGACGCCTTTCAGTATTTTTACGGATGGGTGTCCGTGCTGACAAAATTATAGAACCCGCCCTATTCTTGTCAGTAATTACGGCACGGACTCTCTCATAGAAGTCTATGGGCGCTTCCGTAAATACGGACGGCTACTGATGTGCATCCGTAAATAGTCTGTATTTACGGAAGCGCGTGCTAGGCAACATTTTGATGACATCATTCGCAACCTCCCTCTTTTTAGTGATGGGCGGCGATCAGAAGCAAAAATTTACGAAAAATTGCAGCTTTGATTTCAGCGGAGGACACACGGGGCGTAACGGCTGATTGGGGACTGGAAAACATCTTGCTGCTTATGTCACTAACCTTTGAGCCTTCTCGGCCAATCAGTGAAGCTGATCGCGCTCACATGACACATCTACAGTCCCGACTCATTAGAAGCAGGAAGTGCCCTGATATTGAGCAGTCCAGGGCGGGGCGTGCTTTTTATGGTTGGCAGATTGGCGCTTCGGGCGGCTATTTAGCGGGCAGAGTTGTCACCACTTGTTCAGCTTTGATTGGACGTTGTTCAGATGTCCTAATTTATGGGAAACCTGCCTTAGTGACGTTCGCCTTGAAAAGAGGAGCGGGAGTCCTGCACAGTTACTGAGCCTGTAGAGGGTTATAAATAGGGACCTACCTGTCCCTGGGGATCCTCTTAGCTGCTGCAAGTGACGCCGCAGCTCATCTGAGACGTCTTTCTACTCCGCATTGTCTGTAATTATGGCCCGCAGCCCTTTCTGCTATTTGGTGATGAATCCCTTTCATGTAACGGCCGAGTCATCTCCACGCCCTGGCCTACCGGCCCATTACGTAACGTCCTCGGGGTGGAGTACAGACCCGGTCTCATCAGTCCGATATCGGAAGACGGCTGTATGTAATATGTCGGCAGTATGGCCATGGACCCCCCCCCCCTCCCCGTGTACGCGCTCTACTCCGAAGTCGTGACCGAGCCGCTTCTCTCCTCCGTACGTTGACACGATTTTCAGAGGACAGATAACAGCTGCATCACACGCAGGGCTCCTAATCTAACAGGATGTCAGTTACAACCCCACAGAGACCGCAGCTTCCTCCATGTATTCCTGCAAAATGTGTCAGGCCGACCGTGGCGGGGGAGGCACAGCTGCAAAACCACGCCGTTCTGGTGAAAGGGAGTTATTCATTTTTTTGATATTTTTTGTTTTCTTCTGTCCTTATAGAAACTCGAAGGACCGCAGTCTCAATAGAGATATATATATATTCCAAAATATGGGTATAAGTGGTGACTGTTCAGGTGGGGTCTGCAGCGACATCTGCCGAGTGATAAGGATGGTCTGAAGATATTATATCTTTTTTTATTCTTTGCAATGACTAGTCTTTTTTTTTTTTCCTTTGTTTCACCCACTGTTTTCAACTTGTCTTCTTGCTGTCAGTGAATGGAAACGTTCTTGTTTACATCCAGAGGCAGTAAACCGGTACATACCAAATACTTCTAACAGCTAAAAGTTTGCTACACTTGTATCTAGCTTAGGTGGTGCCACAAATCTCTCAGATCCTGCTACAATGTATCAGTCTGGAGTTTAGACCGTTTAGCTCACAGAGGATTGTTTAGGCTTGATGCAATTGTAGCAAGCCCTCAGCTGTAAAAAATATTAGGTTGCTATAGGATTTAGGTCTCTGGATGAAATATAAAATTTAAAAATATTCCCATTCACTGACCGCAAACGGTGATCTTGAAAGCGTTGCGTAGTTGAAATAGAAAGTATATTAGAAAGTTGTAAAGCTTTTTCTTATAAAGTGATTAATCTTTGCGTAAAATAGGTAAAACACTTTAAGACGCCCCCCCCCGTGCGGACAAGCCTTTTGGTTGCTTGCAGTGAATGGAGATCTATCGTTTACTGTGTGCAAACAAACGGTCTCTATGAACACTTGCATGTGTTTCCACGGGTGTTGTGTCGCCAGAAAGGTAAGCGCGTTGTTAGGTTGGTCACTGGACGGTATGGACGGCGTCCAGGTTTGTCGCCAGCGCCGGAGCGATGCACAACACAAACCAATAGCTGAAATATTCCTGCAGCGCACCCCCTCCCCCGCTCGCGTCAATCATTTGTCATTGCCGCTCGTGGTTATTCTCCGCTGCCCCTGATGTCTCCCTGGATAACAATAGTGAAGACGTCTTTGTTCTTGTTCTTAGGCTTCCGCTGCCCCATATGTTCCAAGTCTGTGGCTTCTGATGAAATGGAGATGCACTTTATAATGTGTCTGAGCAAACCGCGGCTGTCCTATAACGGTACGTATCCCGCATTCTCTTCTATATGTTCTGTGCCGAATTACAATCTGCTCCTTGTTCTTGCAGCCGGATACCATCGGAAATACCCTCGGCGGGGAGGAGTATTAGGTCTGAACAGGTTTTGGATGTAAACAAGAATGTTTTCATTCACTGACCGCAAGCAGTTGTCTTAGAAAGTTGCCGCATTTTACAGATCTGCGGAGGACCCTTTTAGGTTGTCAACAATCCAGTGTATTTAGAAGTCTGTCTGTGGCCGGGATGTCTCGCCATAGACCGCCACTGTGATCAGACCATCGATGTGGGTTTGTCTCCCGGCACCCATGACTGACTTTGCTAGGTGAAGCCGCGGCCAATCAGGCGTTTCCCCTGCAGCAGGCGATCGTGTAGGATTACATGGCAGACCTTCATACGTAATATAAGTGTGACGGGAGACGTTCTTATTGAGTGGCTCTCCGTTCTGGCTCATATCGGGGACTCCCAAGCAGGACACGGGTTGTCTTCAAATGTCAACCCACATGATCCCTTGGTGCTGATGGTGCCCAATTTATGTTGCCATTGGATACCACTGCACCCACTAGTTATCTAACAGATGCCCTAATTTCAGGATGTGGGCGGAGGGGGGGGGGGGGCTATGCTGGTGACACGGTCATTGAGTAGTCACGTCTGTATATAATAATTGCCCACTCGCTAGGGGTTACACAGGCAGCTGGTGCGGGTCAGGCCGGGTTTGTAGCAGCGGGTCCACTTCTGCTGTGCCCACAATGCAGGAGCTGCTTAGATCCCGGTCGTATTCCTGCAGCAGCTGCGATCTGTGTCACTCCTACTGGTTGCGTCTGCACGAAGGCTACAAATAGCTCCGCTGACAAATGGGCTCCCAGCTCCCTCCCACCCGCAGGCTCGTGGCTCCTCTCTAATGACCCAGAAAAATATCCCCCCCCCCCCCCCTCTCATACAAGTGCAATTCACTTCAGTGTGCCCGGGACGATTGTCAGCTCCTGGGCACAGCTCAAGCTGTGTATGTGTGTGTGTGTGTGTGTGTGTGTGTGTATATATATATATATATATATATACATATATAGCACCCTGGAGCTCTCTCTCCCCAGGGTCGGCCTTGTGATTGAGGGTACTGTGCATTCACAATTTTGCCGTTTGCCGTTTGAAGTGCGTGGGCGCTAGGGTATAGGGGTTTGTATGTATAATAGTGGATTTTACCATTTTTGCTATTCTAGTCGGTGCTCCCTCCACTTACGAGGGATAAACCTCACCGGACCCAACACGCTGCTGGGGTGCTCACTAGTGGTCCGCCACCTACCCCCCTGACCCACTCTCTTGGTGCAAAATTACAGGAGAACTGGCAAGAGCCGCGGACCGCTACGTTATTTTTGTGATCATTTCTCAGACCTTGTCCCAGCTCCTATAAAGCATTGCACCTCCTTGCGTTGCATTATGAGAGATGTGTTTTCTGCAGATGACTGTACACCGCTTGGTGGAAGTGTTGCATCTCTTTGGATACACCATGTTCTGTACAGATACTGAACCAGCAGCCGTGAGATGTCCGGTCCTTCAGCCTCGGGGGGGGGGGGGGGGAAAGAGATCAGCAGAATTGTGATTGCCGCTCTGGATGTCATAGGCAGATCAGGCTTTACTTTTTAATTCAGGGGCAGTTTAAGCAAAGTTACTAAACCTATAGTTAGAGTTCAATGCAACCTGCTTCCTTACGGCTGTCTGTAAACTACAACTCCCAGCATTACATGCTGAGAGTTGCAGTTTCACATCCGCTGGAGAGCCACGGGCTGCAACACTTTATTTATTTTTTTAAAGTGAAATTCTGATTTACATTCTGTTTTGTTTTTTTTTTTGTGCTTTGCAGACGATGTTTTAACGAGGGACGCCGGCGAGTGTGTCATCTGCCTGGAGGAGCTCTCACAAGGGGACACAATAGCCCGACTCCCCTGCCTGTGCATTTACCACAAAAGGTACCGGACCCCCCATCCCTTACAGCCAACATGAACGTCCCCTTTAAAGCACCGCGTTGATTTCCCTGTTTGTATATTTTGGGCTCTTGCATCTGTTTTGGCCGCCTCGAGCTTCCTCATTGTGCTGGGTCTGCGACACGTTGCCATAGTAACCTGGCGCCCGTCCCGGCTTGGTGTGCAATGTTACTGTAGTAACCTGGCTCGTACGAGCGGTCTCCTGTCAAATGAACCGGCCTGGGGGTAATTACTTGCAAGTAATAGCTGGTTAGCCTTTTTAACCCTATGTGTGCTGAGGAAGCGGATTACACACTGATATCACTGTAGATGGGTTTTAATATAGTGGTGCAAGAGATCCAACGATCGCTGGTTCAAGTCCCCGAGGGGGAATAATCAAAAAAAGAAACCGTTGAATGAGTTTTATTTATTTGTTTGTGTGTGTGTGTGTGTGTGTGTGTGTGTGTGTGTGTATATATACATACATAAACACACACACACACACACCATTCCCCTCAAAAACTATGTAAAAAATATTAAATATAACTGGTATCGCCGCATCCGTAAAAGTCTGAACAATTACAATATAACGTTATCGCACAATAAACGCAGTAAAAACAAAACACCAGAATTGATGTCTTCTGGTCACCTTGTCTCCCACAAAAAATGGAATAAAAAGTAATCAAAAAGTTGTATGCACCCCCCAAAATGGTACCAAATAAAACTACTGCTCGTCCCACTAAAAATAAGCCCTCCCACTGCTCCGTCGACGGAAAAACAATGCATTTCGGGATCCCCAAATATAACGAGAACTTTTTGTTAAAAATCAAACTTGTTTTATTTTGTAAAAGTGGTAAAACATAAAAATAACGATCTAAATGCGGTTTCGCCGTAATCCTATGAACCCGTAGAATAATTCTGCCCAATTTATATCAACGTGATTTTCACTGCAAGGTGAAAGCCGTAAAAACAAACCCCCCCCCCCCAAAAAAAAAATAGGGAAATTGCTGGTACAATAAAAGGTGCCATTAAAAACCACAACTCGTCCTGAAAAAAAGAAGCCCTCGTACGTTTATTAATGGAAATAAAAAAAAAAGTTTTGCCTCTTGGAAGGCGAAAAAGGAAAAACGGAAATAAAAATATATCTATTCAATATGCAATTACAGGGGTTGTCCGGGCACGGAGCTTTTCACAGGATAGGTCCTCCGTATATGATGGGTGGGGGTCCGACACCCGGACCCTGCACCGATCGGCTGTTTGGGCTGCCTCCAGGCATCGCATGTTACGGTCAGTGCCGGAAGCAGGAGGCTCTGGTCTCAGTATAGCGGGCTGTAAATGGGAGCAGAGTTGCAGCACGGCCGCTATACCCTGTACGGGGCCTCCTGCTTCCAGCACCAACCACTGCAAAACTTCCAGGGCCAGACTTGAGAAACAGCTGATCAGTGCAGGGTCCAGGTGTCGGACCCCCAACAATCTTATAGTGAGGACCTATCCTGTGGATCAAAACTGTGTGATCATGGCCTAAAATAAAAAGAAAACTGCAGCATAAGCGGCACCGTCCCTCGTCTTCCTCGTCCTCATCCTCCTCGTCCTCATCCTCCTCGTCCTCATCATCCTCCTCATCCTCCTCCTCTTCTGTCTCAGCTGTATAGATTCCTGGTTCGAGGTGAACAGGTGTTGTCCCGAGCACCCGTCTGATTGACCTGCGGCCGTCCTGGCTGACGTTCTCTTAAGGTTTGTATATTTTCTTTTTCCATTGCGCAGGTCGTACCCCTGGGGCTCCTAAACTTAATTTTGGTTAAAGCTCCCAACTATTTATTGGTCATTCATAGGAGATGTTCAGACTTGTGTTGTGCGGCTTTGCTGCTGCAGCGGCTTTTCATTTCCCCCTCCCCCTCCGAGCAACACGTCTTAAAGGGTCTGTTCTTATTTATATAAAAACGAAACCTTGTATAAGGAAAAGAGCTGCAACTTCCTAATAGACCTCAGGGGGAGTTTATTTGGACTGGTGTCATACGCCGGCATTACTCTGAAGAGCGCTGGAGACAGACGCACGCCTCTTCATAAACCTGGTGGCCGTCCGTGCGCCATAAGGTCACATTTTCTCCGGCTACGTGCGGCCGTAGATTTGTGCTCTAATTGACGCCAATATATGGTGCAAATTCTAGTAAATTGATCATGCTGATGTGGCCCCACCCTTTCTCTAAGCCCCACCTACTTTTAAAGTGACGCACTCTGAGTTAATGCCACAATTGCAATTTTGTTGCGTTTGTATCTTTTCTATGGAAAACTGGCGTAGAACATTTCTGAAATTTCCCTTTGCTTCGCTTTCTCACCATTTTCAAGCACTCTGCTTGCTGTCTGTGAATGAAAACATTATTGTTTACGTCCAGAGGCTGAAAACCTGTACAGGCCTAATACTTCTCACTGCTGAGGGTTTGTTACAATGTATCCAGTCTAAACAATTCTCTGAGCTAAACACATAAGATGCACAAATACTCAACCTGTCCCAGGGGAGTAGCTGGGGGGGGGGGGGGCTTCAGGACATGTCTGTTGGGTGCCAACAAGCCACTCTGTCCTGACATTTAGATACAAGGCTGGGGCCGGGTACTGAATCTTTACATTGGGGTGTAAGCTTAGCTACGACTCTCTCTCCTCTACTGATAGTTTTAGACATTTTACCTGCACTGATACATTGTATCAGCCACGAGTCCCGACTCTTTATCTCACAGAGGATTGTCTAGACTGGATATAATTGTAACAAACCCTCAGCTGTGATAAGTATTAGCTCTGTATTTGAATTGCGGCTTCTGAATATGAACAGGAATGTTTCCAGTTGCCGAGATCAAGCAGAGATCCTGAAAGTGATAAGGAATTAAAACACAAGTTACCGGTCTTGGTGCGATGCGTTGCGTTATGGAGTTCTGTGCGCTAAGAGACATGACGGCTTCTCTGCCAATTTCAAGAACTTAAATACAATATAAACTCCTGATCCCACTGCAGTACGGGGCTTTGTTCCTTCATTTGGGGTCCTCCATAGAGGGGGCGGAGCATGACACATGCATCCAAAGAGAATCCCTGTGTCATGCTCCTCCCCCTCAGCCCTGCATGTAACCCCACGTTTCTTTAAAGGGCAGCTCTAGTTTTGTAGCTGTCGTAGTTTTCACCCCTGAGGTCTGTGAGCTGGGACCCCCGGTGTTTTACTCCCGAGCTGTCACTACATCTTTGCTCCACCGGCTCAGCGCCCCTATATCTCCTGTACCATGTGACTTGTTTGCCTGTATTTTCCGCTCACCTGTGTCGCCTCTTCCCGTTTTGCAGACCACTGGGTTTCACCCTCTTTAGGGTCACGTGGACCGGCGTCTGCGTCCTTCCAGGGTTGTCTGAACTGCTTTCCACACACGTCCCCTCCTTCATGCGCACCGTCAGTCATCCAAGACTGACGATCCGGGGAATTACAAACGCCAAACCGAAGACTCTGCCCATCATCATCATTGAACGCTCGTGGAGAGAAGACAGAAGAGGCGTGGCTTTCCTCAGGCCCCTCCTACCAGGTCGGCGATGCTGAGCGGTCTTACATCAACGCCACTTGTGCCCTTTACCGTTGGAGTTCATGGATGGGGGGGAGGGGGGAGAAGAGCAATGGAAGAGAATATGAATCCCCTTTAACCCTTTACTGCTGGGGAAACATTGTAACCTGCGGTGCCATGAGATAAACTGCTGTACTTTCTATTCCTGGCACTTTGCACAGAACATTTCAAGGTTATAGAAAGGGCGGAGCCAACCTGCGCAACTCCAGAAATGGAGGGGGAGGGGTTGTTGGCGCACTGGTTGGCTTCCCTGTCGTCCTATCTAAACCAGGGTTGTTTTTTTTTTGTGGGTTTTTTTCCCAGTGCTTCCCAGACTAAAGCTCTGTAGATGGCGAGCACTGACGGACTGGACTGGGCTGCCGTGCCGTAACGTCGTCTCCAGCGGAGCGGAGGTTTTTGCACACGAGACAGGACAATATAAGGGTCCGTTGTGACTGCTGAACGGCGGAGGGTTTAGGAAATACAGGGTGGTCAAGATGTTTTTCTCTTGTTTTTTTGCCTACATCCCATCCTCTCCTGTAATATTATAGATAGTATTAAATAATTTACGCTGGATAGGGTCATGAGCTGCGTTTCCCGGACGGTCGCCACTGCGGGTGTCCCGCTCACCGGACCCTCTTAATATTACCCTCGGCCAGTTGTGACGTTTTATCGGTGTTCACTTTCTGTGTATATCTTGGCGGTATTGCCTGTTAACTCTGCAGGTGCTGGATTATAGAGGATTCATTCTCATAAGAACATGACGCCCCCCCCCCCCACCCCTTCTCCTGTGTTAACCCTTTGTGCACATAGAAGCCCCACACTGATCATTACTCATCCCCATTTCTAGTTGCGGTGGGGGGGTGCACATGTGACATCATTATTTGCAGCAGCCAAATCCGAGTATACTATTGGCCCGTTCGCTTTTAGATTCTGGAACTGCTTTTGTCCATACACCCTAATAGGACTTTGCAGTAAACTGGTCCTGAATGTGGGATTATGAGCCTCAATTCTTTATCCCTTCCCCCCATTACGCCACATTTTCTATATATCCAGCCCATAAAAGCTTTACAGCATCATCCCCGTATCTTCCTCAAGCTTAGCCAAATAAAGTTTTGCACCGTTTCAATTTGAAATTGGGACTTGAATGCTGGATAACTGCAGAATCCCCGGCCGGATGTTGTATTTATTTGAGGTTTTTTTTTTTTTGTATACTGCAGCGTCCTCACTGGTAAAGAGAATCTATATTTTATACACTGGCCCGGCCACTAATGTTCTGTAGATGTTGTATCGCCACCTGGTGGACAGTGTAGGTAGTGCAGTCTCTGCTCTTATGGTGTTTATACCCTGGGGTGGGCTCTGTCAGATTTTAGGGAGCAAACTGGTGCCAATAGATAGATCACTTATTTTTTTAATCCAATTACAAGTGTGCGCTTGTGTAGTAATATATTTCGGAGCGTGGGAGAACTTTGCGTTTTTAATGCACATGGATGTAAAGCTTCGTCTCCCTCTCTGTATTGGACCACGGGATCATATACAATCTATAGGGATCGCCAATGTAACCACGCCCACCTTGATTCAGTTTGCACGATTTTTTTTTTCCTAGCAACCTCGTTATAACTTATTAAAGAGACATAGCTTTTTCTACCCGGTCAGTGTTACAGCAGGGAGGGGGCGGAGTGGAGCTGGCGAATACTTGCTGGAATGACCCCTGTCGGGTTTTGGTTTTTTTTTGGGGGGGGGGGGTGCAAACTTTGGAGGGAAAATTCCTTGTGGCCAAATATTATTTTCCCTGTTGTGACTTTCATCCATTTTTTTTTTTTTTTTTTTTAATTTTATAAAGTGGGAGGTGAGTTGCGGACTGTGTTGTATATCTGTTGTTCTATAATAAAGGAATGGGTCTTTACAGAGTCCTGACTGACGTACCGAGCCGCGTGGGTGTCGCTTTAATATCACAACCTTCATGTGTTTGAATGGGACGACTTTTATCGCTTGCATTACTTCTTGGTATGATTGTTTCAGCCATTTTGCAGCCGGTGGAGATCTCGGTTTTGTCACCCGGTCACAGAAGTTACCTAGAATTATGCAGAAGCTTCCCTGCTGTCTCCATAGATGTAAATCTTTTGGGTTTTTCTTACATAGACCTGACGTTCCTCCTGGATTAGTACGCAAGGAGCATACAGTTCTACACTGAGGTAGGATTGTCCACATGACAGCCCACATGCATCCCGAGGACAGAAACAAAGGACAACTTACAGAGAAAATTTGCTTTTCAACCAGTTGAGTACTGCCCACTGTATATATACGGTGCTGGTTTAGGTGTGGTGCCCTATTGATTATTGGGCAGCTGAATGTTGAGTGCCCAGCCCTCAGACTGCCAGGGACACGGGAGAGAAGGCCGTAGCGGTTGTCACCATTTTCGTCTTCTCTGTACTCCCGCGTTCAATGTGTATAGAATAGAGGCAGCAGCTATTGGTCCCGGTGGTCATGTGACTAGTCCCATGATAGTAGTATCGTGGCTAGCCCAACAAATAAAGTTATAGCCGCTTAACGCGTGCGAAGAATCGCTAAGGGCCTGTTCACATCTGCATTTGGGTTTTCCGTCATAAGAGCAGAATAACAAAAGTACCGGAAGTGCCGATTCTGTAGTATGATGGGCACCTGACGGAACCCGTTGACTTTAATGGGTTCTGTTGGGTTTTCCTCATGGTGTCAGTGAATTTGCCAGAAACAATAGCGTAGTATGCTGCGCTGTTTAATGTATTTTCAGCTAGAGGATAGATGAGCCTCCACCGTAGATGTGAACAGGTCCTAAACGGGGCCGGGTCCTGTACTGGAGAAACTTAAATGTCTTGAAAGAAACAAGATATTTCCAAGAGATTTTTTTTTTATTTTTAAAACTAATGCAAGGGAAGAAGTGGAGCAGTCACACATGGAGCAGCAACAACCAATCCGGTTTTGTTCTTTTTCTGATAAATTTGTTGAAATCTGATTGGTTTGATCTGTGTTGTCTTGTGGGATTTTAGAGCCTGCAGTTTGCATTGTCAACGCTAGGGGGCAGCAGAGTCATCAGAACGCTAAGCACCTTTATATAGTCTATAATCATGCAGCCCTATCTGAATCTATTGTTATGATCTGCTGACACCTAGTGGTGACATTGAGCACAGCACCCACAGGTATTGGTTTGCTGTAACTTTCCATAACTGCAGATTTGACATTCAGGGTCTAGAGAAAGCTGAGTGACAACTTGTATAAGATCAAATCCCGTCTTGTGTGATTACCAAACCTTTTCCCAAACCCTTCTTCAAAAAAGTCTTTACTTGTCTCACTGATTTGAAGTATTTTCTGAGTGCTGATTCCAAAACTGTTTTCTAATACACTTTGTGTTTTAGTTCCTCACCATCTTCAATACCTTTGCTTGCTTCAGCAAATGGGAACATTCATATTGCTGCTTCGTTCTGTTGGATTTCCAGTAACTTTTAGACCAAGAATGTAATTTTCAGCGCTGTTCTTTTTAAGTCAACGGGATTCATCAGGACACTGATATTTTTTCAATTTCAATTTTTTTTGTTTTTTTTAATACAGATGTGTCACAGCTTCGTTTAGATTGAAAGCCTGAGAAAAATACAACAGTGAAACAAATCTCTGTCCTGTCCTGATAGTTTGCTACAATGTAACAGTGCATTCGGAGGCTGTATATCTCACAGAGGATTGTCTACACTAGGATACAATGTAGCAAACACTCAGCTGTGAGTAGTAGAAGGGCGTCTTTTTCATAGCTGACAGCCAGACAGCAAAAACACACACAAGTGCAACGTTTATGGTTTATTTAAAAAAAGGTGTTGCAGGACTTTTACCCAGATCTGCTCCTGATGTAGCGGTTCTTGTCCCATCCCATTGAAAAACATTACAGCTTCTTCAAAGCCCGAAACAGCTGATAACAGCGAGCAATAAACTCCACCCATCTGTAGAGCAAATGAAGAGAACATAGACCGTAAGGTGCTCCCCAAAAAACTGTAACGGATTACCAAAGTGGATAAACATTGTCTGTAAATATGGCCGACTGAATGGGCGCTTGGTATTGGGGTCCGTTCACACGTTGAGGTGTTATAACCGCATCTGAAAACTGCACGGGTTTTTTTTTTTCCATGATTTGCGTTTACTATGACGGTGCATTATTCGTAGTGGGGAAAAAAACGCGATTGCAAAACGCACTGAATCGCAGTAAAAACGCGTGCAGTATTTCAAAGCGGTTCTGACTGTACCTCAACCACATTGTGTAAATTGACCCTCAGTCTAGAGGGAGGACATAATGGCCTTGCAGTTGTCAAAGAATCGAAAAGTTGTGGTCTCCAACCTCTGGCTCTCCTCCTGTTGTAAAACCACAACTCTCCACATGCCCTGGAGACTGGGAGTTGTCGTTTTACTACAGCTGTAGAGCGACCGGTACAACCGCGTGGGTTTATGTAGATGTGCGGAGCACATTGGGGATCATGTGACTTCTTTGCTCCGAGCCTTGTGTATGGGCCTTGGGTTCTGCCGTCACCTCTGCCCCTCCCCCGGTATTATATTACATGTGCAGTTTATTATAGATGACGCCTCCAGTAGTCACAGGTTCCGTGCGGTTCTGTGTAATTCCCGTTGCAGCGAGTTGTGTGGACGGAACGCCGGGAACATCCCAGTGACTTATTCCAAGTTCACAGGTGGCAGGATAATGACAGTCAATGGTTTTACAAAAATATGATATATACAGCAAGATCTGCAGGAAGTGTTCAGGCCGACGCCGCGTTACTGCCAGCGCCCCGCCATTCACCGAAACTGAAGAAGGTGCTTCCTCCATAGGCGATCATCACCAGGCAGGCAAAGAACTGCACGACAGAAGAGACAATATTAAATGTATACGTGGCACCAGGTATAGATTTTCCATTATGCCCGACACTGGGAATATAATGTCTATAATATGCGGCTTGACCATTTACTTGCCAACAAATGAGTTATTCATACTATACTTGGCACCAGGTATGGCATGTTTAAACTAGATTGGCACCACAAATAGAACGACCATAATCTATTTGGCAGCACGTGTGTATTCTCTATATTATACTTGGCATTAGCTATGGATTGACCATATTACACTTGGCACCAGGTATATATTCTCTCTTATATTTGGCAGCACATATGGATTGATCATATATTTTGCACCAGGTACATGCTGTGTCTTGTAATTGGCACCACATTTGGATTGTCCAATATTTTTCTTGGCACAAGGTATGTTTTATCTATATTACATTTGCCGTCAGTTATGTGTTGTCCATACTCTACTGGGCGCAGATCAGGGCTTGTGACTTTAGCGCTATATAAGGTTCCACACATTATGGTGTAAGCTCCATAGGTGATGTCTACTGGGTGGGTTGGAGCCAGGGCCGGCCCTAAGATAGATGGCGCCCTGTGCGAAATTATCTTTTGGCGCCCCACCCCATCATTAAAAAAAAATGCCCCATAAAAAAATTATAATGCCCCTTTAGTGCCCCCATACAGTATAATAATAATATTTAATAATATGTGTAGAAATGTTTCCTTCCCTTTTCCCTTCCCTTGGTTGAACTTGATGGACATGTGTCTTTTTTCAGCCGTACTAACTATGTAACTATGTATGTAACCCCTTCAAGGACACAGTATTTTGTCCTCTAATTGTGCCCACAGTATTATGCCACCTGTAGTACCCCCTACACAGTATAATGTCCGCTTAGTGGCCCCCACACAGTATAGTGCCCCCCTGTAGATTTTGCCATATAGCCTCCCTGTAGACAGTGCCATAATCCCCCACCTTCTTTTTGTAGATCGTGCCATACAGTCCCCCACCTCGCTCTTGTAGACAGTGCCATACAGTCCCCCACCTCCCCCTTGTAGACAGTGCCATACAGTCCCCCACCTCCCCCTTGTAGACAGTGCCATACAGTCCCCCACCTCCCCCTTGTAGACAGTGCCATACAGTCCCCCACCTCCCCCTTGTAGACAGTGCCATACAGTCCCCGCACCTCCCCCTTGTAGACAGTGCCATACAGTCCCACACCTCCCCCTTGTAGACAGTGCCATACAGTCCCCGCACCTCCCCCTTGTAGACAGTGCCATACAGTCCCCCACCTCCCCCTTGTAGACAGTGCCATACAGTCCCCCACCTCCCCCTTGTAGACAGTGCCATACAGTCCCCGCACCTCCCCCTTGTAGACAGTGCCA
Source organism: Rhinoderma darwinii (assembly GCF_050947455.1). Taxonomy (NCBI): domain Eukaryota; kingdom Metazoa; phylum Chordata; class Amphibia; order Anura; family Rhinodermatidae; genus Rhinoderma; species Rhinoderma darwinii. Next base: position 83,512,614 of record NC_134695.1, read on the forward strand.
TACAGTCCCCGCACCTCCCCCTTGTAGACAGTGCCATACAGTCCTCCACCTCCCACTTGTAGACAGTGCCATACAGTCCCCGCACCTCCCACTTGTAGACAGTGCCATACAGTCCCCGCACCTCCCCCTTGTAGACAGTGCACCCAAACAAAAATTTTACTCACCTAGGCCCCGTTCCCATGACGAACTGAGCTGCTCCATGACGGGATCCTGTAGCCTAGTACAGAGTTTCCCAACCTTTTCGGACTCGAGGCAGCACTGGAAAAATAACATTTCCTCAGGGCCCCCCGACCAAAAATTGTTTTGAGAAAGACAGAAAACGGCTAAGAACAAGCACTCCACTCGTAGCGTCTGTTCACACACGTTTTTTGTAAAGCAAAAAAAATCTGCCTCCAAATTCCTTCAGCAACTGACAGCGTGTGACCTTTTTTTAGTGTTTTTTCTCAAGCTGTTAAAGCGAATGACGCAGGAAAAAAGCTCCAAACGAGCGCCGCAGGTGTTTACTGCCTCCTATTAATTTCAATTGGAGGTCAGAGGCGGAAATCACTTGAAGACCATCAGCCCCCCACTCACAGATTCCCCCTGTAGGTAGCGCCACACAGCCCCCTTGTAGGTAGCGCCGCACAGCCCCCTTTTAGATAGCGACGCACAGCCCCCTGGTAGGGAGTGTCGCAAAGACCCCTGGTAGGGAGTGCCACACAGCCCCCTGCTTGGTAGTGCCACACAGCCCCCTGGTTGGTAGTGCCACACAGCCCCCTGGTTGGTAGTGCCCCAAAGCCCCCTGCTTGGTAGTGCCCCAAAGCTCCCTGGTTGGTAGTGCCACACAGCTCCCTGGTTGGTAGTGCCACACAGCTCCCTGGTTGGTAGTGCCACACAGCTCCCTGGTTGGTAGTGCCACACAGCTCCCTGGTTGGTAGTGCCACACAGCTCCCTGGTTGGTAGTGCCACACAGCTCCCTGATAGGTGGTGCCACACAGCTCCCTGGTTGGTGGTGCCACACAGCCCCCTGGTTGGTAGAGCCACACAGCCCCCTGGTTGGTGGTGCCACACAGCCCCCTGGTTGGTGGTGCCACACAGCCCCCTGGTTGGTAGAGCCACACAGCCCCCTGGTTGGTGGTGCCACACAGCCCCCTGGTTGGTGGTGCCACACAGCCCCCTGGTTGGTAGAGCCACACAGCCCCCTGGTTGGTAGAGCCACACAGCCCCCTGGTTGGTAGTGCCACACAGCCCCCTGGTTGGTAGTGCCACACATCCCACAGCCCCCTGGTTGGTAGTGCCACACAGCCCCCTGGTTGGTAGTGCCACACATCCCACAGCCCCCTGGTTGGTAGTGCCACACAGCCCCCTGGTTGGTAGTGCCACACATCCCACAGCCCCCTGGTTGGTAGTGCCACACTGCCCACAGCCCCCTTGTAGTGCAAGGACTACGAAATGACCCTGATAGCTGGCGGGCAATAAACATTCAAAAAAGAAAAACTGTGCAGGAGCACAAAATACCCAGCTTTCCCGGCTATCAAATAAATGTGTGGAAATAAACTAAGATAGAACTTTTATTTAGTGTGAGTAAAGGATTAATCATTTTAGCTAGATTAAACAAAAGTTATATCTTAGTTTATTTCCACACATTTATTTCATAGCCGGGAAAGCTGGGTATTTTGTGTGCTCCTGCACAGTTGTCCTTTTTTGTAGGTAGTGCCACACAGCCCACAGCCCCCTTGTAGATAGAACCACCCCCCCCCCCCCCTTCCAGTATAGATAGCGCCACTGTAGATCCCTGAAGGAGCGGAATCCCCATGTGGCAGGGGATTCCGCTCCTGGAGCGCTGCTTGATGCCTCTACCCATATATGGACAGTGACATCAGGGAAAACTGCTGAAGCGGAATCCCCGGTCACAGCGTTGCAGACGCTATGACCGTCAATTCCACTCCAGGAGAAGCTCCTGTCGTCTGTGTCCATGACGTCATTGGCTTCTCCTGGAGTGGAATCCCCGGTCATAGAGTCTGCAAGGTTGTGACCGGGGATTCCGCTTCAGGAGTTTCCCTTGATGTCACTGTCCATATATGGACAGAGACATCACGCAGCACTCCAGGAGCGCAATCTCCGGCCACATGGGGATTCCGCTCCTTCAGGGAGCTACAGTGGCGCTAGTAGATAGCAGAGCAGGGAGATACCTCCCTGATCTGCTATAGTGCCGTCGCTACCGCTATAGCAGCCGCAGCGACTGCTAGCGGCACCACCGCCCTCATGCCCGGTGTCACCGCTAGCAGCCGCTATGGCTGCTACAGCGGTAGCGACGGCCACTAAGTGAAGAAGCGCCCGGGTGGAAAGGAGACTGCAGTTAGTGTGTGTATCCCCGCTGGTAGTTGCAACGGCGTGGGGATACATACACTCGCTGGCGCCCCTCTGGCAGTGTGGTTGCTGGCGCCCTGTGCGACCGCACTGGTCGAACGTATCTAAGGCCGGCCATGGTTGGAGCAATGTGCTACCACATAGATTATAATTGTATTTGGTGGACAGTTAAGACTACATAGGTTATGGGATGTATATTTTTGTGGCAAAATCACAGCTTCTTCCGCAGCAAAAATCATAACATCTGCTCTTTGTTGCGGGTTTTACCTCCCATTGAATTCAAAAAGAAAAACCGGCAACAAAAAAGCAGCGATTCCGCAGCATAAATTGACATGTTGCGTATTAAAAAAAACTCAGGTCAATATATGAACGATTTTTGGCTGCTTTTTTTACGCAGCCTGTGGATGAGATTTATCCAACTCTCATCCACTCTGCTGCTACGGCATTACGCTGCGGATTTTACGTAATTAAATCTGTTGCGGAAAATCTGCAGTATTTCCGCTACGCGTGGACTTAGGCTATATTCACGCGGCTTATTTTTGGCCGTTTTTCGTGCCGCACACGGCTGAGAAATCAGAAGCAGAACGCCTCCAAACATCTGCCCATTGAGTTCAATGGGGAAAAAACGGCGTTCTGTTCCGACGAGCCGTTTTTTTACAAGGTTGTTTTGAAAAACGGCTGCGCAAAAAATGAAAGAACACTTCTTGAGCCGTTTATGGAGCCGTTTTTCATTGACTTTATAGAAAAACAGCTCCAAAAACGTCAGTGAAAAACGCGAGTTGCTAAAAAAACGTCTGAAAATCAGGAGCTGTTTTCCCTTGAAGCCTGTCCCTAACGAGAGGGAAGGACGGGTCTGTTTATTTGCTTGCTGTTGTTCCTGCAGCTTTGTGCATGACTCAGGCTGCGATATACTTCCCTTCTCCACTAGAGGGCGCCCAGCAGGGGTAATTAATGTGCAGCTGGGCAGGAAGTTTGCAGGACAGGAACTGCTGAGAAGTTTTGCTGAGGAGACGGGTGAGTTCATGTCCCTCTTTATTATATTCTATTCTTTATATTTTGTGTTCAGTCTCCGCTGTTATTTATCTCTTCACCTACGTGGGATTATTTCAGAGATGTTGCAGTGAACATCAATGATGGGAGTTGTTGTGTTATAGGTAATATCATCACAAGTAGGTTATTCAGCGGTCAGTTCACAACCCCTCACACAGAAAATACATTTGTTTTTCATCAGAAATGCGTGTCTTTGGCCATCAGAAGACGTCCACTGTCAGGCACATGTGTAATCGGCCCTTTCCTCACCAAGCTGCGAGATGTGTTGATTAAGAATGTGTCCCTAGGGCCTGTATCTCCATCAGAGAACGTTCTCACCCAAGGCTGGAGGTCATTACCCACATCCTGACCAGGCATCACAAGCTACACAAGTGGAGATCTGCTGTGTGTCTGCCACGTGGACCAGGTGAAAATATGACACTTCGAGGCAAACCCCATCATGATTGATATTTGGAGTGACCCACATAGGTAGTTATATGTGAGGGCTATTTTCCCTAATCATATGTCAAATTAAGATCCATACACCCAAGAGGAACGACCTGGAATTGGCTAAAAAACATGGGCCTATTACAGTGGTGCTTGATGTGCCGTGGTTGGTGAATGCAGGTAATAATATATCTCTAGGGGATTCCTGCAAGAACACGACCATTTTTGTGTTTCTCAGTAGAAATATAACTGTAATGGGAGGAGTATGCTTCATTATCATATGACCAGCCTCAGTGACCTCACCAGCCTCCGTGACCTCACCAGCCTCCGTGACCTCACCAGCCTCCGTGACCTCACCAGCCTCCGTGACCTCACCAGCCTCCGTGGCCTCACCAGCCTCCGTGACCTCACCAGCCTCCGTGACCTCACCAGCCTCCGTGACCTCACCAGCCTCCGTGACCTCACCAGCCTCCGTGGCCTCACCAGCCTCCGTGACCTCACCAGCCTCCGTGGCCTCACCAGCCTCCGTGGCCTCACCAGCCTCCGTGACCTCACCAGCCTCCGTGACCTCACCAGCCTCCGTGACCTCACCAGCCTCCGTGACCTCACCAGCCTCCGTGACCTCACCAGCCAGTGGACTGGAGAGAAAAATTGGGTTTAAAATGCCAGGAGAAGAGAGGGTCGGTGTCAGTCGTTGGGGATCCAGATCTCGGTTGGAGTGACTGCCCGTGTTTTCGGCTGTCCCCGCGGCCAGGATGTCACTGCTGTCATATCAATAAGGTTTTGTTCTGTTTCTTTTATCCCTTTTATATTTATAAACTGAATGCATTGTAACTGTATGTAGGTTTTTTCATCTTTTAGGCTGACGATTTTTGTATTGCGCTGCACTACTGTGTATTAAATTTGAACTATTAATACGTCTCCTCCTTGTAGTCTCAGGGTATGTTCACACGGCTTATTTATGGCAGTTTTTTAGAAAAATCGGAAGCAGAACGCCTCCAAACATCTGCCCATTGGTTTCAATGGAAAATACGGCGTTCTGTTCCGACGGGCCGTTTTTTTACGTGGCCGTTTTGAAAAACAGCCGAGTAAAGAAACGCCCGCAAAAAAGAAGTGCATGTCACTTCTTGAGCCGCTTTTGGACCCATTTTTCATTCACTCTATAGAAAAACAGCTCCAAAAACGGCCGTAAAAAACGACACGAAAAAAGAAACGCGTGTCACTTCTTTAACCATTTTTGGAGCCGTTTTTCATTGTCAACAGAAAAACCGCTGCAAAAACGCTTGATGCTTAAAAACCGGCTGAAAATCAGAGGTTGTTTTCCTTTGACAGCTCCATATTTTACAGCCATTTTTTATTCAGCGCGTGAACATACCCTGAAGGTCCTGCCGATCGGAAATCATTTAACGCCATTAACATGGAGCAATCGTACTGTATGGGGACGTAAAAGATCATTCGTCCCCTTTAGTTTTTATCAATGATAATTTTCACATAAAGAGGCGATCAGCCGAAAAACTAACGACCCCCCCCCCCCAAGCCCCATCATTGGCTCGCGTAAAAAGACCTTTACTGACATAACAATATAGTTCAGACTTGTGGCATTCTGTATAATTAAAGGGTTACTCCACCCAAAACATTCTCCCTTGACAAGGGATTGAGGAAGTGGGCAGGGGCGTGTACAAAAATCATGGGGGCCCCTCTACCCACTGAGCGCTCCAGCAAGAGTGCTACATATTTACTATTATTGATATCTGCCATTCTACAATCCTGATTCCTTTCATTCTATATCTGCACAGGGGATGGAGCTGGTTTTCTGCCTCCTGTCATTGTGACTTCCTGCAACCACCACTAGGGGGAGCTCACTACACGTAGATTTAGGAGCTGCAAAAATCAGTATGTTGTGGGCTCCCCCTAGTGGCCGCCTCTGGTAGGTGCTATGACAGTGTCTTGGGAAGCAGTTCAGGTCCAGGCTCCATAGTAGTTGAGTGTCCTGTTGCTCTTTGGATACAGCACTGGGATGAGTAAGGGGATTCTTATATTACACTTGCTCTTTACGGTGGAGGGAACGTGTACTGCAGTGCTGTCGGTACAATGGATAGGTTACATTATGTAGGAGTCATACAGGAGGATTTATGGGGGTACTAAATGAGACTTTTTAGGGGCCAGTTACACCAATCTGGAAGACTGACTTTTTTTAGTGACATGCTGGGAGTTGTAGTTTGATCACAGCTGGAAAATCCTTTTTAAAAATGCTTTTCACCGAGCAGCCCCCCACTACTACCCCCAGCATCCTATATGATAATGTGCTGTAAAATGTGGCATTCTCTTACCGAGGCCGCTGCTTTTCTGTTGTAATCGTTATGAGAGAAGAAAACTGTCCGCACCGATGCTGCACAGGCGATGAATCCGGTTATATATAGGACAGTGGCCGCAGCGTGGTAGATAAACACCTGGTGAGCGAAACAAAAGATGTCAGATCCTTGTACAATCAACACATAGAAATACAGATCCTTAAACTGATGGCGAAATCAAGGTCCAATGGGTGGTATAGATCCCATGCTCCTCCCCCTCACAGAAGCTCCTCCTTATCATGAAGGCTCCTCCCCTCTGTGTGCTTTACTTACTGATAATCTTCTGTTTCTCACTGGTTGTTTATTTACTTCTAGTTTATCATTCTGTCCCAGTAATAATAATCTCTCCATATGCTGAGTTTCTGCTTATTCTCAGCGGCCAATCTGAACAAGCAGAGCTGCAGTGTAAAGCATGGGGGAGGAACACAGCCTAAATGTCTAACAAAACAGGTGGATTTCAGACTACCTCCGACTCCAATAGATAATGCAGTTGAGCTGGAGTATAAATAGTAGGTAAGCATCACCAATTGGTAGACATGTATATATTATTAGAGACCCCTGACTCACCGTTAAGGGCCAGGGAACAACCGGGATCCTCCTCTGCAGCTGCAGTAAAATGGCAATGAACAGGATGACGGTGAGCAGCCAGCAGAACACCGCTACAAACATGACCCAGCCGTATGCGGGCACAAAATAGTAGTAAGAGTCAGCGATCAGCGCCCAAACCAGGAGGCCCAGGACCTGCAATAGTGAGAGCGACAGTCAGAAACATTCTGACCCCATCACCCGGTCAGGACCGCACAATATTGAGTTACATCTTATACTCCGTTCACATCCACATCTGCATTCGCAATTCACATACTCAAGTCGCATCCACAGCTGCATTGACAATCCATGTACTCCAGTCGCATCCACAGCTGCATTCACAATCCATGTACTCCAGTCGCATCCACAATTCATACTCCAGTCGCATCTACAGCTGTATTCACAATTCGCATACTCCAGTCACATCCTCAGCTGCATTCACAATCCACATACTCCATGTAACATGAAGAGCTGCATTCACAATTCTGCTAGTATCCTGTTAGGTTTCATGTTGCAGGACCTCCACACACTGCTGCCACTCTCTAGCTTTTGTAACTACAACTCTCAGCATTCTCTGACTACGGTCATGTGGCATACTGGGAGTTGTTGCGCTGCTTGCAGGACGACTGCTGTGTAATGTGGAGCCACATATACGTATCCTGCGCTGTGGGCGGAGTTTCATTTCTCTGCTTCGTCTGCTCCACATTTGACCTGTATTTATACATTTTACAGCGCTGTAACGGGAAATACTCGACCGTGATATAAACGCCGCTGACGGTTTTCAGTGTATAACGTTCTAGAGACTGGTTGTGTGAGATCGCGGTGAGACTCCGTTCACCCCTCGTTTTTACTGTATGTCAGACGTGCGCCGCAGCGTGGACATGACGGACGCCCTGATACTGTCGTTTGTGCAGCCGTTTTGCGCTTGCGTCTTCTCGTGTCCTTTTTGTGGTGTCTTCTACGCTTTTCAGTACTTTTCCAAAACCTGTGCCCCACGTATCCGTTCTTATTTGTAGAGACGTCAGCGGCGACGTACGTGATATATTAACCCTGCGCTTCCATGTGTAATACGTATCCGTTTTTGTCACATATGATAAATGACCCGGATTAGGAGATGAGCCCCTCCGTACCGGCGCCAGAAAACACTGCAGCCGCTCCTACTTCTTCCTTTGTATTTTCACTTTACAAATCTTTATTGATTTGGCTCCAGAACAAAAAACGTAAACATTTTTAGAAGAAAGAACGGACACAAACGTATACGACACGTACCACAAAAAGTAAGCGACTGCTGCAAGTGCCGATGTTTTTGTAACTTTTTTTAACATATACGTCGGCGTATCCTACAAACGTGCACAAACGGAGCCTGTGAGAACCGACCGTCCACGCCGGAGGCAGATCGGCCATTCAGGAGTCTAGAACGTTCTGGGGATGTTAATAACCGCCAGATAGTCGTCACCCAGCTTTCCCAGAAATGGATAAAGCTAAAAACAACCACTCTGGGATATGTACCGGGGACAATCGGCACAATGTGGCAGATAACAGAGAACAAAAACACAAGACCCGGTGATGAGAGAGACCGCAGGTTTACTGTCCCTTTAACTAAGGTTTTAGGTTTTGTAAATACTCGTCTGATTGGTCGGCGCCCGTGGTGGCGTCTTCGGGGTAAGATCCACAGTGGAGGCAGGTCGTATGGGATGAGCGGGTTGTGGCCGGGTTATGTACGTGTTATCAGGACCGGTTCTGCATAGGAATCTGGTTCTGTGCCAGGGCCGGGGTGTGGAGCGGCTGTCACTGTTGTGTAATATTGTGCCAGGAGTAATTGATATTGGCAACAAATCCACAACCCACAGATTTTAACCCTTCGCACGTAACTAGACATAAGGGCCCAGGTGCAATAGCAACTTGTCACATGCAGCCCCGTCCTCACTAATATAATCACAGGAGCCCTCCACAAGATCAGCACTCCCCTCTCCTGAAATACTCTGTGCTGCTGGGTGACGCTGCTTCTTCTAAATCTGTGTCCTCCCAATTGTCTCCATCCCCTTCCTCACATGATGGCACTGCCCCTGTAAAATGCAGCCCTGTCCTGACTAACATCATGACATGAGAGGACTGGTCACTGCCCCCCATCAAGAGCGGCACACTCCCCTCCTGAAATGCTCTGTGCTGCTGGAAGACCCAGCTCCTCCCACTATGTAACTCTGTCTGTGTCCTCCCACTTGTCTCCATTCCCCTCCTCACATCATGACGCTGCCCCAGTCACAGGCAGCAATGATCCCACAATATCCATACACTCGTCATCTGAAACACTCTGTGCTGCTGTGAGAATCCCCATCGTGATTGATTACAGGGTGCTCTAACCTTTTATGACTTCGGAACTGGATAAATGTGGGATGACATGATGAACTTTGACTGCAATAAAGAGTATTGGCCCTCGTTAATATAGGTTCTCTTTAACTGCATGGCCCCTTTAAGAAATGAGAACGTGATTATTGCGTCGTCTTTATCTGTATCTTGTTTTATGATTCATCCGCCAGCAGAACTTCCTGACGTCAGAGGTCATGTGATGCAATTACAAAATAATATGGTCACTATGTGGAATCCTTATCCTATAAATTCACCCGCAGCTAGGGGCATCATCGCGCCCGCGCCAGGGAAATGTAATAGGTAATCAGTCCACATGACAGTCCCGACCATAGACATGAAATGTCCATCTAAGGCCTTATTCAGACTGACGCATGCTCTTCAATGGGACCGTTCACATGACCGTTGTTTCATCGGACCGTTTCAAGGATTCGTTAAAAAATCAGAACGAGTCCGATCATCTTCCGTTCTCACGAATCCCTCCATAGGCTCAAGTCTATGGAGATCCGTGAAAACGGGACCCGCACGGGGTCACCTTGGTTTTTCACGTCCGACATTCCCCACGTTCGTGTGAATCTGGCCTTAATCTGACGAGAAGTTGAGTATTTTATATATATATTTTAGGTTTAGGTCCTGGGGAAACAGGACGGGCAGACGTTTGCAGTCCGTGTCCCTGTATGGATAATGTCTGCAGATACAATCTCACATCATATCTGGAATCCTGATATAAAAATGTAGGTACTCCAGTGTTGGGCGTCATGCACGGAGTCCCTATGCTGCCATCTCTTACCCTAATGACAGTGACCCACAGAGCTTACAATCTAATAATTTAAAGGACCAGTCCTACGTAAATAAAGTACAAGAGTTTTAAAAGATTTTGATTCAATTCTTCGCCTTATCTGCTAGCTGTCAGTGAATGGGAACATTCAGTGACTGAAACCTTATATTTGATTAATACTTCTCACAGCCGAAGGTTTGTTACAATTACATCCAGTCTAGACAATCCTCTGTGAGCTAAACAGTCTGGACTCCAGATTGATAAATTTTTACCTTCTCTGATACATTGTAACAAACTGTCAGGACAGGAGTGAGATTTGTGCTGCTGATGTGTTTAGCCCACAGAGGATTCTCTAGACTGGATACAACTGTAGCAAACCCTCAGCTGTGAAAGTATTCGGTTAGGATGGCTTTTTTAGCCTTTGGGAGTAAACCATAATATTTCCTTTCATTGACACAGTCCCCTAATATAAAGAAGAGGCTCCACATCGGAGGTTCTCTTCCGTCTCACTGCTGGCGCGTCGTTACTGTATCCAGGTAGATGACGTTCGCACTTGTCTGAGGCTTTTTTTTTCCCCAAAATCCCACGGGGGAGGGGGGAGGATAAACAGAACAAACAAAGACTGGGATTTCTCTGTCTGCACCTATAGAATTTCCATCGAGCGGGATTTGTCCGTCCAGGGGGGGCGGATAAAGATACAGATTTATTTTTTTTAAACAATCCCTTTTTATGAATTTCTAGAAAATTGGGTAAACAAGCAGAAAACAAACTGGGGGGCTCTGAGGAGGAACCTGAAGGATTGAGGGTGATTAGTAGTTACCTGGAGCAACAGTGGTGGGGGGGGGCAGATATTTAAAGTGATAGCACAGTTTAGCCGGTACCACCTGTAGACTGGCACGGCACCTGATAGTGAGTAGTGGAGCCCTATACAGGGTCACAGCTATGATCCTCCCATATGACGCTCCATTACCCTCTGACCCATTTAATCATTGACCATGGGCCAGGAATGGCGCTCGCCACCTTCCTGCCGGGCAAGTCTAACGCCGAAAAATGGCAGGAATCTGGTACTTACAATCTCCACTATCATGAGGATCCCAGGGATGGACCTTAAGAAGTTGATGTCCGGTCTGGGGAACCCTCCCCCGCTGGAGGCGTCCGGGGTGCTGGTTTGGGTGCTGACTTTGGCAGGGAATTCGGCCATGGTGCTGGTGTTCCTGGCGTGCTCGCTGTCACATACGGTTCTCTCGCTGCGCTGTGCTAGGTGTGTTCCTGTGTGAGCAGGACGGGGCAGGTCTGCGGAATAGCACACAATGGGATTCGCCTCTGGTTCTCTCGCTCCCTGTCAAGGGTTCCCTACCCACGCCTCACAACCAAGGTGCAGGAGGGCGGGCGCAGGCAGGTTAAACAGTAATAGGATCCTTGTACCGAGCACACGGGCAAAGTCTGGGACTATACAGGAAAATAAGTAACATTACATGATGGGGGATGTAGTGCTATCTGCTGTTCACACGTGATAGGATTAGATACACAGCTCAGCAGACAGTATCACACATGATAGGATTAGATACAGTGACTCACCAGACAGTATCACACAGGATAGGATTAGATACACAGCTCAGCAGACAGTATCACACATGATAGGATTAGATACAGTGGCTCAGCAGACAGTATCACACAGGATAGGATTAGATACACGGCTCAGCAGACAGTATCACACATGGTAGGAATAGATACACAGCTCAGCAGGCAGTATCACACATGATCGGATTAGATACAGTGGCTCAGCAGACAGTATCACACAGGATAGGATTAGATACACAGCTCAGCAGACAGTATCACACAGGATAGGATTAGGTACAGCGGTTCTGCAGCACATTTTCTATGGGAAGTTTCCAATATTGTAGTTGCAGGGTGATACATCTTGTCACTGTTGTGTGTGTTTTTTTATGGGTGACTTGTTCTGCTGATGACAGTTCATGGATTTTATTGGTTTTTGTGACTTTGTGTTATCCCTTCTCTCCAGTGTCTGTCAGAACCCGGCCCCAGAGATTCATGTGTCCCGCCCTGGAACTATTTACACACCAATAGGCTCATGGACGCTGCACAAATCATCATTAAATAAGTAATGGACGGCAAGAGAAGCAAACAACATAGATTTATAGCTGCCAACTTCATGTATAGGATGGTATAGCTCCCCAAGAACTAGTTCTATTCATGTCCATAGGGGGCAGTATTATAGTAGTTATATTCTTGTATATAGGGGGCAGTATTATAGTAGTTATATTCTTGTATATAGGAGCAGTATTCTAGTAGTTATATTCTTGTATATAGGAGGCAGTATTATAGTAGTTATATTCTTGTATATAGGGGGCAGTATTATAGTAGTTATATTCTTGTATATAGGGGCAGTATTATAGTAGTTATATTCTTGTATATAGGGAGCAGTATTATAGTAGTTATATTCTTGCATATAGGTGGCAGTATTATAGTAGTTATATTCTTGTATATAGGGGCAGTATTATAGTAGTTATATTCTTGTATATAGGAGCAGTATTATAGTAGTTATATTCTTGTATATAGGGGGCAGTATTATAGTAGTTATATTCTTGTATATAGGGGGCAGTATTATAGTAGTTATATTCTTGTATATAGGGAGAAGTATTCTTGTATATAGGGGGCAGTATTATAGTAGTTATATTCTTGTATATAGGGGGCAGTATTATAGTAGTTATATTCTTGTGTATAGGGAGCAGTATTATAGTAGTTATATTCTTGTATATAGGGAGCAGTATTAGTTATATTCCTGTATATAGGGGCAGTATTATAGTAGTTATATTCTTGTATATAGGGGCAGTAATATAATAGTTATATTCTTGTATATAGGGGGCAGTATTATAGTAGTTATATCCTTGTATATAGGGGCAGTATTATAGTAGTTATATTCTTGTATATAGGGAGCAGTATTATAGTAGTTATATTCTTGTATATAGGAGCAGTATTATAGTAGTTATATTCTTGTATATAGGGAGCAGTATTATAGTAGTTATATTCTTGTATATAGGAGGCAGTATTATAGTAGTTATATTCTTGTATATAGGGGCAGTATTATAGTAGTTATATTCTTGTATATAGGGGCAGTATTATAGTAGTTATATTCTTGTATATAGGAGCAGTATTATAGTAGTTATATTCTTGTATATAGGAGCAGTATTGCAGTAGTTATATTCTTGTATATAGGAGCAGTATTATAGTAGTTATATTCTTGTATATAGGGGCAGTATTATAGTAGTTATATTCTTGTATATAGGGGGCAGTATTATAGTAGTTATATCCTTGTATATAGGGGCAGTATTATAGTAGTTATATTCTTGTATATAGGGAGCAGTATTATAGTAGTTATATTCTTGTATAAGGGAGCAGTATTATAGTAGTTATATTCTTGTATATAGGAGCAGTATTATAGTAGTTATATTCTTGTATATATGGGCAGTATTATAGTAGTTATATTCTTGTATATAGGGGGCAGTATTATAGTAGTTATATCCTTGTATATAGGGGCAGTATTATAGTAGTTATATTCTTGTATATAGGGAGCAGTATTATAGTAGTTATATTCTTGTATATAGGAGGCAGTATTATAGTAGTTATATTCTTGTATATAGGGGCAGTATTATAGTAGTTATATTCTTGTATATAGGGGGCAGTATTATAGTATATTCTTGTATATAGGGGGCAGTATTATAGTAGTTATATTCTTGTATATAGGGGCAGTATTATAATAGTTATATTCTTGTATATAGGGGCAGTATTATAGTAGTTATATTCTTGTATATAGGGGCAGTATTATAGTAGTTATATTCTTGTATATAGGGGGCAGTATTATAGTAGTTATATTCTTGTATATAGGGGCAGTATTATAGTAGTTATATTCTTGTATATAGGGGGCAGTATTATAGTAGTTATATTCTTGTATATAGGGGGCAGTATTATAGTAGTTATATTCTTGTATATAGGGGCAGTATTATAATAGTTATATTCTTGTATATAGGGGCAGTATTATAGTAGTTATATTCTTGTATATAGGGGCAGTATTATAGTAGTTATATTCTTGTATATAGGGGCAGTATTATAGTAGTTATATTCTTGTATATAGGGGCAGTATTATAGTAGTTATATTCTTGTATATTGGGGCAGTATTATAGTAGTTATATTCTTGTATATAGGAGGCAGTATTATAGTAGTTATATTCTTGTATATAGGAGCAGTATTATAGTAGTTATATTCTTGTATATAGGGAGCAGTATAATAGTAGTTATATTCTTGTATATAGGGAGCAGTATAATAGTAGTTATATTCTTGTATATAGGGGCAGTATTATAGTAGTTATATTCTTGTATATAGTGGCAGTATTATAGTAGTTATATTCTTGTATATAGGGGGCAGTATTATAGTAGTTATATTCTTGTATATAGGGGGCAGTATTATAGTAGTTATATTCTTGTATATAGGGGGCAGTATTATAGTAGTTATATTCTTGTATATAGGAGCAGTATTATAGTAGTTATATTCTTGTATATAGGGGGCAGTATTATAGTAGTTATATTCTTGTATATAGGGGCAGTATTATAGTAGTTATATTCTTGTACATAGGAGCAGTATTATAGTAGTTATATTCTTGTATATAGGGGGCAGTATTATAGTAGTTATAGTCTTGTATATAGGGGCAGTATTATAGTAGTTATAGTCTTGTATATAGGGGCAGTATTATAGTAGTTATATTCTTGTATATAGGGGGCAGTATTATAGTAGTTATATTCTTGTATATAGGGGGCAGTATTATAGTAGTTATATTCTTGTATATAGGGGCAGTATTATAGTAGTTAGTCTTGTATATAGGGGGCAGTATTATAGTAGTTATATTCTTGTATATAGGGGCAGTATTATAGTAGTTATAGTCTTGTATATAGGGGGCAGTATTATAGTAGTTATAGTCTTGTATATAGGAGCAGTATTATAGTAGTTATATTCTTGTATATAGGGGGCAGTATTATAGTAGTTATATTCTTGTATATAGGGAGCAGTATTATAGTAGTTATATTCTTGTATATAGGAGCAGTATTATAGTAGTTATATTCTTGTATATAGGGGGCAGTATTATAGTAATTATATTCTTGTATATAGTGGCAGTATTATAGTAGTTATATTCTTGTATATAGGGGGCAGTATTATAGTAGTTATATTCTTGTATATAGGGTCAGTATTATAGTAGTTATATTGTATATAGGGGCAGTATTATAGTAGTTATATTCTTGTATATAGGGGTAGTATTGTAGTAGTTATATTGTTGTATATAGGGCAGTATTATAGTAGTTATATTCCTGTATATAGGAGCAGTATTATAGTAGTTATATTCTTGTATATAGGAGCAGTATTATAGTAGTTATATTCTTGTATATAAGAGCAGTAGTATAGTAGTTATATTCTTGTACATAGGGGCAGTATTATAGTAGTTATATTCTTGTATATGGGGCAGTATTATAGTAGTTATATTCTTGTACATAGGGGCAGTATTATAGTAGTTATATTCTTGTATATGGGGCAGTATTATAGTAGTTATATTCTTGTATATAGGAGCAGTATTATAGTAGTTATATTCTTGTATATAGGAGCAGTGTTATAGTAGTTATATTCTTGTATATAGGGGGCAGTATTATAGTAGTTATATTCTTGTATATAGGGGCAGTATTATAGTAGTTATATTCTTGTACATAGGAGCAGTATTATAGTAGTTATATTCTTGTATATAGGGGGCAGTATTATAGTAGTTATAGTCTTGTATATAGGGGCAGTATTATAGTAGTTATAGTCTTGTATATAGGGGCAGTATTATAGTAGTTATATTCTTGTATATAGGGGGCAGTATTATAGTAGTTATATTCTTGTATATAGGGGGCAGTATTATAGTAGTTATATTCTTGTATATAGGGGCAGTATTATAGTAGTTAGTCTTGTATATAGGGGGCAGTATTATAGTAGTTATATTCTTGTATATAGGGGCAGTATTATAGTAGTTATAGTCTTGTATATAGGGGGCAGTATTATAGTAGTTATAGTCTTGTATATAGGAGCAGTATTATAGTAGTTATATTCTTGTATATAGGGGGCAGTATTATAGTAGTTATATTCTTGTATATAGGGAGCAGTATTATAGTAGTTATATTCTTGTATATAGGGAGCAGTATTATAGTAGTTATATTCTTGTATATAGGGAGCAGTATTATAGTAGTTATATTCTTGTATATAGGGGGCAGTATTATAGTAGTTATATTCTTGTATATAGGGTCAGTATTATAGTAGTTATATTGTATATAGGGGCAGTATTATAGTAGTTATATTCTTGTATATAGGGGTAGTATTGTAGTAGTTATATTGTTGTATATAGGGCAGTATTATAGTAGTTATGTTGTATATAGTGGACAGTATTATAGTAGTTATATTCTTGTATATAGGGGGCAGTATTATAGTAGTTATATTCTTGTATATAGGAGCAGTATTATAGTAGTTATATTCTTGTATATAGGGAGCAGTATTATAGTAGTTATATTCTTGTATATAGGGGGCAGTATTATAGTAGTTATATTCTTGTATATAGGGTCAGTATTATAGTAGTTATATTGTATATAGGGGCAGTATTATAGTAGTTATATTCTTGTATATAGGGGTAGTATTGTAGTAGTTATATTGTTGTATATAGGGCAGTATTATAGTAGTTATATTCCTGTATATAGGAGCAGTATTATAGTAGTTATATTCTTGTATATAGGAGCAGTATTATAGTAGTTATATTCTTGTATATAAGAGCAGTAGTATAGTAGTTATATTCTTGTACATAGGGGCAGTATTATAGTAGTTATATTCTTGTATATGGGGCAGTATTATAGTAGTTATATTCTTGTACATAGGGGCAGTATTATAGTAGTTATATTCTTGTATATGGGGCAGTATTATAGTAGTTATATTCTTGTATATAGGAGCAGTATTATAGTAGTTATATTCTTGTATATAGGAGCAGTATTATAGTAGTTATATTCTTGTATATAGGAGCAGTATTATAGTAGTTATATTCTTGTATATAGGAGCAGTATTATAGTAGTTATATTCTTGTATATAGGAGCAGTATTATAGTAGTTATAGTCTTGTATATAGGGGCAGTATTATAGTAGTTATATTCTTGTATATAGGAGCAGTATTATAGTAGTTATATTCTTGTATATAGGGGCAGTATTATAGTAGTTATATTCTTGTATATAGGGGGCAGTATTATAGTAGTTATATTCTTGTATATAGGGGGCAGTATTATAGTAGTTATATTCTTGTATATAGGGGGCAGTATTATAGTAGTTATATTCTTGTATATAGGGGGCAGTATTATAGTAGTTATATTCTTGTATATAGGGGGCAGTATTATAGTAGTTATATTCTTGTATATAGGGGGCAGTATTATAGTAGTTATATTCTTGTATATAGGGGCAGTATTATAGTACTTATATTCTTGTATATAGAGGTCAGTATTATAGTAGTTATATTCTTGTATATAGGGGACAGTATTATAGTAGTTATATTCTTGTATATAGGAGGCAGTATTATAGTAGTTATATTCTTGTATATAGGTGCAGTATTATAGTAGTTATATTCTTGTATATAGGGGCAGTATTATAGTACTTATATTCTTGTATATAGAGGTCAGTATTATAGTAGTTATATTCTTGTATATAGGAGCAGTATTATAGTAGTTATATTCTTGTATATAGGGGGCAGTATTATAGTAGTTATATTCTTGTATATAGAGGTCAGTATTATAGTAGTTATATTCTTGTATATAGGAGCAGTATTATAGTAGTTATATTCTTGTATATAGGGGCAGTATTATAGTAGTTATATTCTTGTATAGGAGCAGTATTATAGTAGTTATATTCTTATATATAGGGGACAGTATTATAGTAGTTATATTCTTGTATATAGGGGGCAGTATTATAGTAGTTATATTCTTGTATATAGGGGGCAGTATTATAGTAGTTATTACTTCACCCTCAGTAATGCAGTATGTTGTATCCAGAATCTGATGATGATAGAAGTTCTGGGCTGTAGTTGATTGCGCACAAGATGTGGACATTGATGAGGACGTCCGGCTACGTCTAGAGTCTGGAATGTATAGACCGTCAGTTATGTGAAGTGTGTGCTTATGTGGTATTGAGTGACTATTCATAATTGCTGTTGTTTGACGTCGTACTTTACTGTTTCAAAATTCGATCTATTTCTTTGTTGAATCTGTTTCTAGGAAATCTGAATGACCGGCAATATGTCCTCGATTACAGCACACTGGTTTATAATAGACTTTCCTATAGCCCTAAAGCAAATATTTCTATTAATGTAGCCATATGGCAGTGACACTCAGGACTCCGGGAAAGCTGGGTTATGCCTGACTGTCAAGACTTGTAAATGGTAAGAAGGACTAGTTACGTCAGGGCTATAATCAGGAATTTGTTTTTTTTAAAGGGGTTTTTTAATTAGTTTGAACTATAATCCCCCCTTCTGCTTACATCAATGTCACCCAACTTCTGAACAATATTTCTGCCTCGCTATAGATGAATACAGAAGCAGGCGGAACTATAGATGAATAAAAAGGCAGATTTGCCATTCAGGAGTCTAGGAAAGCTGGGTCTTCTCCCACACATTACATCAGACATTAATTGATGTTGTTCTAACTTGATGAGGCGCCGCCCGTGTAATGGCGTTGCATCACCGCGACAATCCCGACCTTTGTCACAAGAAACTTCCTGGAAATATTTGTCCCACACAAATGACATTGTTGTGTAAGTGAAGTCAGAGCTTGTGTGTGATCCGAGACCTGGACGAGCGCTGCCCGACTCCCTGCATCCAGAGCACAGGGGTCCCTACAATTCTCTGGAAGGAGGGGGTCTCTGTGGAGAGGGTGCACATGTGGTCACCTTCCACTGAAAGTAATGGCCATTATGGAAACCCCTACTTCTCAGGATTGCTGCGCACCCCCAAGTGGCTGATTAAAACTAGAGAATAGAGTACCCCTCTTTCATTAAAAGACCCCCCCCCCCCCCAAAAAAAGAAAAAAAAAATGATCTGCATAAACCGGAGCTCACTTATTGAAATCAATGGCCGTCTGCGTAATACCTGAACTAACACAGAAATCCCAAACAGGAACCCCCCAGTATTTACTTTATATACCCTACGTCTAGAACCGGCAACCCCACCCCGTGCCGTGCGCTCCAGTAGTGTAAGCACCGTGGTCAGGAAATGATTGTCCTCTGGTAATGTGGCCGCAGCCCATCCCTGTGTCATCAAACCGATTTTAATGTCTATTTGCACATTCCTCAGATAAGATATCTCCACCTGGAGCAGCGACGACCTGCAAGCCTCACCCCGTCCCCTACCCGTTACCTCCTCACCCCGTCCCCTACCCGTTACCTCCTCACCCCGTCCCCTACCCGTTACCTCCTCACCCCGTCCCCTACCCGTTACCTCCTCACCCCGTCCTCTACCCGTTACCTCCTCACCCCGTCCTCTACCCGTTACCTCCTCACCCCGTCCTCTACCAGTTACCTCCTCACCCCGTCCTCTACCCGTTACCTCCTCACCCCGTCCTCTACCCGTTACCTCCTCACCCCGTCCTCTACCCGTTACCTCCTCACCCCGTCCTCTACCAGTTACCTCCTCACCCCGTCCTCTACCCGTTACCTCCTCACCCCGTCCTCTACCCGTTACCTCCTCACCCCGTCCCCTACCAGTTACCTCCTCACCCCGTCCCCTGCCCGTTACCTCCTCACCCCGTCCCCTGCCCGTTACCTCCTCACCCCGTCCCCTACCCGTTACCTCCTCACCCCGTCCCCTACCAGTTACCTCCTCACCCCGTCCTCTACCTTTTACCTCCTCACCCTGTCTCCGTCCACTGTTTCATTTCCACTCTTTTCAAGATCTCTGCTTGCAGTTAGTAAACTGGAACATTGTTTAAATTTAGAGACTGAAAACAGATCCTGACATAATAATTCTCACAGCAGAGAGTTTGTTACAATTGTATCCAGTCTAAACAATCCTCTGTGACCTTTATATATATATATATATATATATATATATATATATAAAAAAGTGTGTTTGGCTTTATGGGACGCGCAATGAATATCTTTCATGAATGTCCTTTTACATGGGGTAATTATTAGTCGCCCCATGTAAGGGCTGCAGTATAATACATATATCTTCACTATGCGGCCGGGCTCGTTCTATAGACTGGGACGTAATGATGTATTACACACGTATCCGTCTGGACCGCTATGTTGCCTTTAAATACTAAGGTCATGTTCAGACGGTCAGGATTTACATTAGGCTAATCCACGACAAAAATTGCAGCGGATCTGGGTAAGAATTCGCTCCACTCAAGTTCAATATCCGAATCTGCTGCTTTTCCGGAGCATATAATACCCCATTCATATTCATTTGTGGTGGAATGGTTGCGGATTGTCAGGATTTAGGTGCCACGTTCACACCTTGTGGATTCTAACACTACATAGGATATCTCTTCTGTAACTCCTGGTAACCCGGCAGGCATGAAAAATAAACCTGCTGACTTATTACAAGGACTTGTTCAATAGTCAGACAATTGCTGAAGTATAAAGCATGGGGGTGTCATGAATAATCCAGGAATCTGCTCATGATGATCTTGGTTTGATGCCAGATTATTGGACTTTGTGCGACAATTGGATTAAGCTGCTGCTCTGGCTTTTATACCCGCATCGTTTTATGCTACAAATGTCCAAACTTTTTCCATGGCTTGATTTGTTTGTTCGCATTACTGCAGCTTTCCTATATGGTACAGATAAGAGATAGGATATCCTTGATTCGGATGACTCCAGTGATACAGGGGGGCAAAGTCCGACCATACTTGTGATAAATGCAGTCATTTGACTTGAACAATTTGTTAAATGACTCCACGTGCTGTGAATAGTCACTGGTCTATGCCGCGTCATAAATACCGCAGCCGAACGATTTTCTGAAAATCTGATCTACTGTGCTGCAGGGTTTCCTTCAGAGTTTGGTGTTATATAGGTTGGGGGCGCTGTTGCACTATTGTCTATGGCAAAATATTAAGTGGTGAAAATGTGGTACTGCAAGCAGCTGTTAATACAGTAAGACTTGGGCACTGACTGAAGCTGCACCACTGAGAGATCCTGATGACGTCTTCTCTGATTCCAGGTGCAGTGTTAGGGGGAACTTCTGCGGTTAAAATCACCATCCACATCAAAGCCCACACATCTACCACTATTCAGGCCATTAGGATGTGGATGGTGACTTGGGTCGTATATAGACATTGTTACGTTCTGTTTCTTATGTTTTATGTTCACCTAAAACTAAAATGGATAAAAAATGAAAAAAAAAAGGTTTTTAATTGATTTTATTGAAGAAACAAAAAACATTGTTTACAAGAAAATACATTCCCTACACGGCGACTTTACAACGACTTCATAATACTGTTCATCGCTCTCTGAACGGCACAAAATGACTGCGCGGCGCTGAAGACGACCGGATGTCAGCATGAGGAGCGATCGCTTCAGGAGTCTGTCTGTACATATCAGAAGCCACTTACTTCATTTAAAAAAATTCCCCAAAATCTACACTAAAAAGACCGCGGGGAGCGGCCATTTTGCACGGATCAAGGCACTAAACTGTCTCCTGACTAAAGCCCTTTAAAAAATAAATATAAAGGTGACTGTTAAAATACATTAAATATAAACGTTACCCAGGATTCCTAGTGTGTTAACCCTTTATGTGCAGCATGTGGCATTACAAGTGGTTAGAGGCGGAGTCCCGGTGGTGGTCTGGATGGGTCTCGTTAGGGAAAACTTGGCGTTAGATAGAAGATTTAGGATCTGGTCATTTAAAGGGACACATTATATAGTGTCTGGCTTTTTTTAAGAACCCAGAAAACTACGGCGGCGCGGAATAAGAAATCGCCCCAGTAGTAACACATTATGTGGCACAATGTATATAACCCAACGGCAACTAATATACAGAAACCGATCCCCGTGGAGGTCAATGGATATTTCCTTCTTCCATTCAATGGTAGCGGAACTTTCCATTGTCTTGTATGGGTAGGGGGGGGGGACAAAAAGTTGCATGATTTAATTGGCACCACATTGCAGCATAGCCTAACCCCATACTGATGAATTTCTGTTCATATAAAGTACGGATATTTATCTGGTGGTTGTCACCAGGTTTGGAAGCCAATATTTCCTCCATTTATTTTTCTCTGCTGTTTGAGTTCTCCATTTGCCTGAAGGGCTATGTGCCACCACCGGACTGTTCATGGGTGCCCGGATGGGGAGGGGGGTCTGGATGTGCCCCATCTCGGTTCACCTTCTACATAGTAGCTGTACATTCATTATACGCAGATCAGAACCAGGATTAGTGGTTTTATTATTCTCTCTATAGGCCATGAGCTCCGGGTCAGGGGGTGGCGGGAGCCATAGGCAGTGGTGTAGGAGGAAGCGACCTATAAATATATGAGGCCGGGTCTGTGGGGTTATATTAACCGGGCTGATTCATCCAGTCACAGCCAGGAAGATGAGCCGTGTTATTGGAGGGAGGGGACCTTGCTGCCCATGTAATGACAATGCCACCAGTCATTATATGGTAACACTAGGATGTGAGGTGACGGCAGAGAACACCAGAAATGTGCAACTTCATGTGAGCCGGACGTCAGGCAGGAACTGCAAGCACAATGCTGGGGTACAGAAAGCAAAGGGGTGGGGGGCTATAACCCAAAAAATAGAATTTGTCTCCGCTTAGTGAAATATATAAAACGTCTGACAATGTATCAATCAGACGTCACAGCTATTTGTGATTCTACACGTCCGACGCTTTACGATGTTGGAACGTTTTTGTTGACCGTAGCGGCAGTATTTGCGCCATTGACTAAATTCCTGACCTTTCTCTCCACCGATTCTATACAAGCCCCTAATAAATGACCTTATATTGGGGGTCACTTTAATAATTGCAGCTTAAAGTTACATTCAATAAAGAGTAAAATGATGTGCAAAACCATCCACCACTAGGTGGCGCCATATTTTACATACATAGCGTTAACCTTTGGAGCGCTGAAATGAGCCACATGACTTTTTGTGAGGGGGGGGTGGGGTGTAAGATCCATAATTCATGGTCTTTATACTTGACTTGCAGACCAATGATTGTAGCCTTACACGATGTGTATCTTAGTCATTTTGGCTTTCCCACCGGGCATCTCGACCAGGGTACGGGCAGAAAAGTGACTGTGTACAATGTAACGAGGCTGTAAATGAAGGTAATCCAGACCCGCTGCAAGATACAACAATGCCATCTAGAACTTGCTGCCCACCATGCAGCGATCTTTATATTCAGACGTCTGTGGTCACCGCTGCTGGTGAGGGAGATGTGCAGTTCATGACTTTGTACTGTTCAGAACCACAACTGTAAACCAAGAGCAGGTCTATGGGCAGAGAGGGGCATTGTGCCCCCACCGTAGTGTGCCAGTGATCCCAACGATCCGCCGGCTCCGTAATCTTTCATTCTTAAAATGTACAGTATTGTTATCCGCAATGTAGACCGCGGTCATGGAAGCCGATCTTCTTGTGGACGGACGGTGTCTGTAACGTAACATTGATTTCTCCACACGGACGGTTATAGCGAGTCAGTAAAGTGAGGCAGTCCCATTTAGTGACGTTTTCTGCTCCATTTATTGCATTGTCCAGTTATACCATGCAATTAGGACCATCTTAGTGGGCCGCCGTTCCATATCCCACCACAGGGGGCAGCGGACTTTATGTAAGCAGTCTATATAGGAGTCAATCACACAGTCACCTCTGATGATTTGGACAATCCCAGCGCCTGGACCAGGTCATCGCTTAAACCGCTCTTCAGGGTTCTTCTCACTGTAAGAGAGAATCTAACGTGAGACACGAGTCCGCAATATACTATCAATAGCGTGGAACACCCCGAAACACTCCTCAATAAATGAAGCCCCCCTTTCTAGGAATGAGTGATCCAATAATACAGCAGAGGCGGGAAAAATCAATTCTCTACTGTTGCCCGGCAAATCCATCCGCAGAATACAGAGAAAGCTTACAGAAGCCTGTATTCTGCCTGTGGTGTCTGCGGACAGGAAAGCTGCGGGGATCGGCCTTATGGAGTCGCTATTTATGCAATTACACAGGCAGCTGCTCCCAGTTTGATAGCTATACTGATTTGGGGAGGGTCTACTATTTCAATATTTCAGAAGCACGGCTCTAATAGAGTTGACAGGTTAATCATAAACCTTGGAAAATCCTTTTTTATATTTTTTCTATGACGTTCGAATCTTCCTCTCATTGTACAAGAGACGGTCGTGTGCGGGATCCATGAAGGTTAAGAATCCATATTCATCTCCAGTAGGAAGAATTCTCAGGGCTAGTTCACACAGAGTTATTTGGCGCTGTTTTTGCCTTGGATACCGCGCCAAAATACATCAGAAATCTCCTCCCACTGATTTGAATGGGAGGCGGAGACGTTTTTTTCCCGCAAGCGGAAAAAACCACCCGCGGGAAGAAAAAGTGACATGCTCTTAATTCCCGCAGTTCAGTCTCTGACCTCCCATTGAAATCAACAGGAAGCAGAATGTTTTTCGCTGCATTTTTTGCCCACGGCGCTCAATGGCAGCGGTAAAAAAAACGGCGCAAAGAAGGGCCAAATCTGCCTTAAAGTGTAGCTAAATGTTCAACAAACTTCTGACATGTCATAGTGACATGTCAGAAGTTTGGATTGGTGGGGGTCCAAGCACTGAGACCCCCACCAATCACTAGAACGAAGCTGCAGAAGGTCTCGTGTGATCGCTCAGCCGCTTCGTTTCTGTTAGTCTTTTTCCGGAAAGCCGATGTATCGGAGTACGGGCTCGTAGACTTTCTATTGAGCCCGTACACCGATACATTTATTTCCGGAAAAAGCCGGACAGACACTAAGCAGTTGAGCGTTCGTTCTAGCGATTGGTGGGGGTCTCCATTCTCGGACCCCCACCAATACAAACTTCTGACATGTCACTATGACATGTCAGAAGTTTGTCGAACATTTGGCTACACTTTAGGGCAGATTTGGCCCTTCTTTGTGCTGTTTTTATTTTTACCGCTGCCATTGAGCGCCGTGGGCAAAAAATGCAGCGAAAAACATTCTGCCTCCCGTTTAGCTACAATTTAAAATTCCTGAAGGAATTTTGAGGCAGATTTTCTGCCTGTAAAACACTCATGTGAACATACTCTTAGTCTTCCCAGAGATAAGCAGCGCCATTAATGTCCAGTCACCACTTATCCCCATCATTGAGATAACACGCATGCTCAGCTCTCAGTGCAGCATTATCTCGCTTCTATTGCCCCCTAGAAGGTCTTCCCATTAAAGATCAGTAAGATTTGCCATCAATGTCTGACTGCTCCCACCGATGCGGAGAATGGATTGTTCTCGACTACTTCCCTTTCAAAATAACGGAGAGGGGGGGGGGGCAGGGCACTGGACCTCCTTTTTCTCAGGGGGGTGGTCCCAGACCTTTATGGCATAACCTACCAGTGTCTCACAAATGTCTATGATGGGGACCCCCTATAACTAGAGCCGACTACAACACTCACAGGACTTCCTATTCGCTCTTGATCTCTTTCGTTCTTTTGGTGCTGCTACTCTTGGGTTTGGGTTCTGGGTCACAGACTGCACCAGTCTGTCCATGATCTCATCAGAGGCGTCTACAGGGGATCCTCCCGGCTCCTCTTTATTTCCGGACAGTTCTGGTGGACTGGCTCGGCCAAAACCTGAAACAGAGAAGAATTGTGTAAGGGCTGGAAAACCTTGCAATTATTTGAAGCAAATGATCCGGCTGCCGAATTCTTGTTTCATTGGATTCCGAGGATTATAATCCAAGGTTTCTGACAACAAGCTTGCTGACTGCTTCCAATAAAAACCAGGAGAATTAAATATGCAGGATAAGTAATATAATGTATGTACACAGTGACTCCACCAGCAGAATAGTGAGTGCAGCTCTGGAGTATAATACATGATGTAACTCAGGATCAGTACAGGATAAGTAATGTATGTACACAGTGACTCCTCCAGCAGAATAGTGAGTGCAGCTCTGGAGTATAATACAGGATGTAACTCAGGATCAGTACAGGATAAGTAATGTAATGTATGTACACAGTGACTCCACCAGCAGAATAGTGAGTGCAGCTCTGGAGTATAATACATGATGTAACTCAGGATCAGTACAGGATAAGTAATGTATGTACACAGTGACTCCTCCAGCAGAATAGTGAGTGCAGCTCTGGAGTATAATACAGGATGTAACTCAGGATCAGTACAGGATAAGTAATGTAATGTATGTACACAGTGACTCCTCCAGCAGAATAGTGAGTGCAGCTCTGGAGTATAATACAGGATGTAACTCAGGATCAGTACAGGATAAGTAATGTAATGTATGTACACAGTGACTCCACCAGCAGAATAATGAGTGCAGCTCTGGAGTATAATACAGGTGGTAACTCAGGATCAGGATCAGTACAGGATAAGAAATGTATGTACACAGTTACTCCACCAGCAGAATAGTGAGTGCAACTCTGGAGTATAATACAGGATATAACTCAGGATCAGTACAGGATAAGTAATGTATGTACATAGTGACTCCACCAACAGAATAGTGAGTGCAGCTCTGGAGTATAATACAGGATGTAACTCAGGATCAGTACAGGATAAGTAATGTATGTACACAGTGACTCCACCAGCAGAATAGTGAGTGCAGCTCTGGAGTATAATACAGGATATAACTCAGGATCAGTACAGGATAAGTAATGTAATGTATGTACACAGTGACTCCACCAGCAGAATAATGAGTGCAGCTCTGGAGTATAATACAGGTGGTAACTCAGGATCAGGATCAGTACAGGATAAGTAATGTAATGTATGTACACAGTGACTCCACCAGCAGAATAGTGAGTGCAACTCTGGAGTATAATACAGGATGTAACTCGGGATCAGTACAGGATAAGTAATGTTATGTATGTACATAGTGACTCCACCAGCAGAATAGTGAGTGCAGCTCTGGAGCATAATACAGGATATAACTCCGTATCGGTACAGGATAAGTAATGTAATGTATGTACTAGGGATGTCACGATACCAGAATTTGGACTTCGATACCGATACTTCGTTTAGTATTGCGATTTCGATACCAATTTCGATACTTTGCCAACCGTAATAAAAATAAAAAAAAAGTTCTTCCGTTTTCTGATGTGAGGCGTGATGATGAATTTTGAATGTGCCTCACATTAATAGTAATTAATCCCATCATGTTTCTCAGTTATGATGGGGTTAATTACTATTAATGTGAGGCACATGGAGGTTAAATTCATCGCACCTCGCGCCTCACATTAATAAGTGAAAGAAAGCGTTTATTTTATTTTGTTACAGCGCACACATCATAAATGACGCAAAAAAATTGTTGTGCGCGCCATTACTGAATGTGTGAATATTTTATGTATTGAGACTTATTTTAATGTTTATTGTAAAAAAGGTGTATGTGTATTTTTTTTAAATTTAACATTACTTTGTTTTTACTTTATTTTTAAACTTTAATGTACTGACATATATCCGATACATGCCAGTACATTAGCCTGTGTACTCATAGTACACAGGCAGTTGTTGCCCTAACAACAAGAAATAAGGTAAGACAGCCCTGGGGTCCGTCAATAGACCCTGGGCTGTCTGGCCATATATGGTATGGCCCTCGATCGCGTCACAGGAATTCCCTGACGCGCGATGCAGGGGCATCCCCCCTTCTCATTTTCCCTGAATGCTGCAGTCCACTTTGATCGCAGCATTCAGGGGAATAGCGGTGGAGATGAGAGGTTTCTCTGATCTCCGCCGTTATAGAGCGGGGCTGCGGTTGTGTAATACAGCCATGGCCCCGCTCCTGACATGAAGTGCGCGCGCGGTCAGCATGAGGAGATGCAACCGGCGCTGCACTAATGAGGCACTGAAAACAGAACATGGGGGTGTTTTGTAGCGCGCCCGCCATGTTCTGTCTTAAGTGCCGCCGCATCGCATCATCTTGACCGCGCGCACACTTGTTATCAGGACTGAGGAGCGCGGCAATGGCTATTACACAGCCGCAGCCCCGCTCTCATACATTCATGTGTTACTATACTGAGCTGTGCGGCTGCGCAGCTAAGTATCGAAATACAGGAAATAGCGGTATCGAACCGTTTGGGGATGCAGAGTATCGAAACAGTATCGAAGTTTCGATGCATCGTGCATCCCTAGTATGTACACAGTGACTCCACCAGCAGAATAGTGAGTGCAGCTCTGGAGCATAATACAGGATATAACTCCGTATCGGTACAGGATAAGTAATGTAATGTATGTACACAGTGACTCCACCAGCAGAATAGTGAGTGCAGCTCTGGAGTATAATGCAGGATAAGTAATGTAATGTATGTACACAGTGACTCCACTAGCAGAATAGTGAGTGCAGCTCTGGAGTAGAATACAGGATGTAACTCAGGATCTGTACAGGATAAGTAATGTATGTACAGTGACTCCACCAGCAGAATAGTGAGTGCAGCTCTGGAGTATAATATAAGTAATGTCATGTATGTATACATTGGGGGCAATTTATTTAGACTGGTGTTTCGTACGCCAGTCTTTATCTCAATAAAGTTGGAGTAAGATGCACTTATTTTATTAAGAGGTCCACGCCACTTAATAAAATTAGTCGCATCTCTGGCGTACGTGCGTCAGAAAATCAAATCTACTCCAGCTATGAGAGAGTAGATACGTGCTGTCATTTACACCATCTTTTTGGCATAAATTATAGTAAATTTATTGAGCTGCTAAGCCTCAGCCACTTTTTAAGACAGTGCCGGAGGCAGCGTATTAATATGGAAGTCGCAAAATCTTTGTGCAAAACACATTTTTGCACAATCTGCAACTTTTCTACGCCAGAGACTGACGTAGAGGGTTTTATGGATCCCCCCCCATAGACTGAACAATCTGCTCTCCAGGTTCTCAGTTCTGCTCTGGTTGTGGGGTTCTTACTTCGGACTCCACGGCTCCTGCGGGTGTTGGGCTCCTCGGATGAGATCAGCATGTTGGTCATATTTTCATGCCCCTCCTCCGATGACTGGGTCTTTAACCGGTTACTGGTTAACGTGATGTTATTCTCGGTTGTCGCTGTTGCAGCCGCACTGGAGAACTTGGCAGTCTGTGAAGATGATAAGTCAGCGTCTGTTCATTATGCACAATCCCCCCCCCCCCCCCCCCCCCAAATACAACCCGTTTATTATAATTTCACACCAGTTACAAGTCCCAAGAATAGCAATGCTGCACGTCAAGTGGCCTCTGCGCTTCAGAAAAAACACAACTAAGCTATATAAGCTATAGTAAGATAAAGGAGGAGCATTTTAATAGGTAGCAGGTAATATCTGACAAAATAAAATGATGATTACTGTAAGTGAATGGAAATCTATATATATTTTTACATGCAGAGGCTATAAACCTGTCTTGATGTGCAGAACATGTTCCAGTGATGTTTTGTTTTTTTATTAAGAAAACGTTTTTAGCCTCTAGATATCGACTAGAACATTGCTATTCGCAAACAGCAAGCAGAGATCTTGAAATGGTGAGGAATTGAAACAATGTATATTAAACAATTCCCGAATTTTTTAGATTATACAATGATTAAAGGGGTTTTCCCATGAGGGACATTTAGGACATATCCACAGGATATAAAACGCAGACGCGCACCGTACACGGATGCCACCCTGAACTGCAATGCAAGACAAACCCTGTGTTTTTTACGTGCGCAAAATGGACACATTGGTGTGAATCTAGCCTAATAAGTTATTATGGAGCCGGTTACCTCTGTGATCATCCTCCCTCGGGTCTTGTTCCGTTCTCTGTACGCAGCTCTCTTCTGTTTCTGCTGCAGGACTCGCTCACGCGCCGTCCTGTACTCCAGAGCAAACTCGCTGATTATTCGGCAGAATCGCGTTATCTTCATGTCTCTGGCAGATGAGTAAGAATACCCCAGATACAGCAAGAAGGACCGGAACCTGAAACAGGACAAAGTCGTCACGATCTATAGCGCAGCAACGGTTCTTATATTCGGCGCTCTTGTCATGGCGGTGGCTTTATCCACGTTATATAATGACATCTGCGGCACCCTCTGCCGGCGCTTATATTGTACAGCAAGCAATCTTATGTAAAGTGGTATTGCACCGGTTTTAGAGTCCATAATTAACCGGAGGAGCTTTTCTTCCCAAATATAAAAAGGGGGATTGTCATTTTTGGGGAACCATTCAATCCGAAGTTCTTAAATGGGTATTTCGATTACACACATTTATGTCCGATCCACAGGATATGCCATAAATGTCTGATATATGCGGGTCCCACCTCTGGCTGTTTTCCATATAACGGAATGAAGAGTACCACGCACATGCTCAGTCATTTCTCCATTCATTCTCCTCCTGGAAGTGGTGGCCGCCTCACCAGGAGGGACAGGGGTCAGAAGACCCTTATTCTTCCATAAGTAAAGGTCCCTGAGGTAGAACCTGCATCTATCACATATCCTGTGGATATGCCAAAAAATGCCTGTGATGGTAATACTAGATCAGTACTGGGGGGGCGCTGTTGCATTGGTGTGTATGGAAGTTATCTGCTCCACGCAGTGGTGAACAGTGGTACTGCAAGTAATATGATTTTAGATAACAATTGATAAAAAATAAACCTGAATCTGGCCATATTTACACATCTTTTATATGGTGTGTGTGTGTGTGTGTGTGTGTGTGTGTGTGTGTGTGTGTGTGTGTGTGTGTGTGTCTCAGTGTCTCAGTCATGTATGGGTAAACATGAGGGTTTTCCCCTTACCGGTTAAGAATTCTCCTGTGCACGATTTTGAGGATGACTATTTTGTCGGTGCTGCTCTTTAGGAAGTCGGTCATTTTGTTCTTTAGGCCCGGTTTTGTCTCATGTTTGGCAATGACTTTTAGGCTCTCCCATGATTCCCGGCACCTTTTCTCCAGCTGACCCAGACTGTCCGCCAGTTCATCAAAATCCACCTATTAAGCAGAGAAACATTCTGGTCAGAACCAGGCGGCGTCCCAAGCAGCAAGACATATAAATAGTGTCAGTAAATCTCTCGTGTCCTGATAGCTTGTTACAATGTATCAGTGCAGGTAACGGGTTAGTCTGGCTGTTTAGCTCACAGAGGATTGTCTAGACTTGATACAATTGTAGCAAACCTGCAGCTTTGTGAGCAGGACTAGATCCGGGCAGGCTTTTACCCTCCTAGATATATATATTTTCATTCACTGAGAGCAGAGATCTTGAAAATGGGGTGGAATTGAAGCAAAGGCGATTAGAAGTTTCTGGACTTTTCATGATACAATAATCTGATAAAGACTTGCGATTTCTTGCTCTTAGCGCGAGCGGTCAGCAGGGGGCAGTTGCTGGTTTTGGCGGCCTGTATCGCTGATGCTGATTGGCAGGGAGCTCATCGCTTACCTTGGACGATCTAGTGATGGCCGCGATTTCAGAATACAGGTCTGAGGTGTCCGGGAACTTCTCAATCACTATGTTACACATGTGGTGGAGGAGCGTTTGTCTATGGACAGTGTCCTTCACCTCCGAGACCTTCTCCAAGTAACTGAGATCAAAGCCCCTGGCCTAAAAACAAGGAAAGAAAACCACAGATACATGTCACTGAATGGAATAATAATAAATTATGATCCTGATAATACAATGAATCTAACATTTCGAGGGCCTGTGCAGAGGACGCCGGGAACTCTGAGCATTGTGTAAGAGACTAGGGAAATCTTACATCCAGAGTCTGCAAGCAGTTTTATTACGATCTGCTTTATGTCAGTGAATGGGAACATTCTTGTTTAGATCCAGCGGCAACTGAAGCAGACTTCTCACAGCTGAGCGTTTGTTACATTTGTAGCTAGTCTAGACGAGCAAGAATGTTCCTATTCGCTGACAGCAAGCAAAGGCGTTTCATATGCCAGTCTATAAAGAATGCACTTGAGTAACTTGCACCAAATTTATTAAAAGGTGCACGCCTCGTAATACATTTGGCACATTTCGGATTGCCCTAAAATTAAATCTGTCTGTAGATTTGTGCCAAAATTTGCACTATTTTATGGCCCACTTTTCCGTCACTCGCCTGTTTTAAAATGCCGGACACTTTTGCGCAAACATGGCGTGCACCATGGTTTGCAACTTTTTTTTTAACCCAAGAAACAGGCGAAAAGCTATTAATTACCCCGAATGTCTATTATAAAGTTACAGAACTTTGCATTATATGAGACTAAACGACCCCAGAATAGTTTTGTATGGATTACAGTAGAGCGCGTCCTCGTCTGGCGTCTCTCAGAGAGTTAATACAATCAGGACTAATTACCCAGTGACATAAACACAAGGGAACATCCATCACACCAGTAATTCTCCTCCGCAGGCTCCCGGTGTACAGAGATTCGGGAGAAAGAATAACACGGACTTACACTTGACCCGTTTAGGAAGTTCCCGACCGCCAGCAGCGAGGACAGGATCACTTTAAATGTCTTATTCTTCGATAGTTGCTCCATTCCCAGCTTCAAGTCAAATAGCGGGTCAGCAATTTCCTAAGGAAAACCAACAGGACACTTAGGCCCTATTCACACAGAGGTTTTTTTGCAGGCAGAAAAATCTGCCTGCAAATTTTTGCGTTTTTTTGCCCACGGTCATTGAGCGCCATGAGCAAACAACGCAGCGAAAAATTCTTTCTCTGCCTCCCATTGATTTCGATGGGAGGTCAGAGAGCGAACCGCGTCAAGAAAGAGCATTCCACTTTTTTTTTACCGCCTCTGCCTCGAAATCAAGGGGAGGCAGTTTCGGACGTTTTTTTGCCACTGATTCAGACGCGGTTTCCGCGTAAAAAAAACTGTGTGAACTGGGCCTTAGTGTTGACCATAGATTGTAAGCTCTGCAGCACAGCGTCAGCCACTTGCATGACAAATTCTTTTATTCTGGAATTTAATGATCCAAAAAGTCTAATAAAAATCTGGCATTTGTTTAGAACACAGAATTTCACGATTATCTTGTTGTGTTTTGGGTATGCCTGTGTCACATCGCGGGTTCCTCAGTCCGCCATTCCTGGTTATCCCCCCCCCCCCCCCCACTGCTGGAGTAAAAAATAAATTAAAAAAAGCAGCTAAACTGGAACAAAGTATTTATACAAAACACAGTGACAATAACCAGATCACTATAAACAGGATGGATTCCTATTCCAGGGAGACACATTGTGCCTCGTCTCCGGGGGCTATATCTGTACAGAGACCCCCCCCCCCCCCCACCTGAACACGGCCTGGGAGCAGACATGCAGCTGCGGCACATCCGCCATTGTGCCCATTACAGACTCCCACGTGTAATTACTTCATACATTTGATGCAAACCTCTCAATACCCCCCCCCCCCCCCCCCGCCCACTCTTTGGTATCCATGAAAATAATACGATCCCAGGAAGATGTGACGGCGTTTATTTTTAACGAGTCTCAGCGCAGCGGGAACCCTGAGAAAAGACGCCCCACATGGTCTCATAATCCAACTTACCTTCTCCATGGTCTCATAATCCAACTTGAAGGCCCAGAGCTGGAGCCGTGACCTCAGCCCGCTAATAGAGGACAGGGTGAGGAGGAACTGTTCTGCCGAACCTAACGGGACATCAGGGTTTGCGATCTGAGCCTCCTGGATCTTCTGCTTTTCCTCTTCCGTTGGGACCATTGTGAGGATTTTCTATAGGGAGAGAGATGAACATACATTGTGGCGTCCTATATAAACCCTGCAGCAGAGGACACGATGCACCATCTATAGCGGGAGACACGGCTTACCTCAATCCCCTCCTTGCTTATTGCGTACTCGTCAAAGTTTAAGATGGCGGTCTTGATGATGTGGACTGTGGGGAGCACGGTGAGGCCGATGTTGATGGCGTTGCTTCTCTTGGGGTCCAGCACGACCAGAGCCTGTTTCTTTACTTCTGCTGCTTTCTGTAATGATAAATGGGATTAAACCACAGGCCAGGATCCATAACAGTTTTGGGGTTAGGACAGGTGATAAATGCTAGATTAGTGGGGACCCCCGCTTCCCAATCACTAGAATGAAGACCCCAGCCCCTCCTCACCAGGACAGCTGCAGAGAAGGTGCTGCTTCATACAACTTATACTCCCCGCAGCCCATCTGGTCAGTAGGGACAGGGGTCCAAATATTCAATTATCGTGGTGGCCTCTACTGGTGACCCTTACCCAATAATTTTTATTTATTAATGTTATTGGGGGGGGGGGGGACACCCATTTAATAATATTATCATGGAAAGTTCGGCAGCTTTCTAATATACTTTGTTTCAATTCCTCCAACAAGATCTATTTTCAGGCTCTGAAAGTAACGAATAGTTTCCATTCACTGACCGCAAACTTATCCTGATATAATACTTCTCACAGCTGAGGGTTTCTTACAGTTGTATCCAATCTTGTATGAGCTAAACACAGCAGCAGGACCAATCTCTCTCCTGTCATGATAGTTTGTTACAGTGTATCAGTCTGGAGTTCTGGCTGTTAAACGCACACAGAGGATTGTATAGACTGGATACAATTGTAACAAACCTTCAGCTGTAAAATTATTAGATCTGTATGGGTTTTCTGCCATTAGATGTAAACCAGAAAGGTTCCCATTCACTGATCGTAAGCAAAGATCTTAAAAATGGTGAATTAATACAAATTGGAAATTTAATGAGCTTTTAATTGTAGAATGATTAAGCTTTTACAACCCCATTCATCTTTACCAGCTACCAGGACACGCATTGATTGATGGCGTCTATTGCATATTCCAGCAGCAACACAGATTGAGGCCTCATGCACACGGCCCGTGATTGCGGGGACGGCCGGCCGCGGTTGGTCACCCGCATTTTCCGCCTGTGCTCCCATGTAGCACGGTCCGTAAAAAGCATAAGATAGAACATGTCCTAACTTTCGCGGCAGCTTCATACGGCCCGGACACCTTCCTGTAAATATACGGGAAGTGGTCAATAGAAATGAATGGGTCTGTAATTGCGGATCGCAATTACGGACGAATTCTACGGTTGTGTGTATGGGGCCTAAACATGTAGAAAGTCCCTCGTAAATGTTTTATTTCCATATACAGGGTCCATCTCTTGATTTAAAGGGGTTTCCAGTTTTATATAAATAAAGCGTCATTTCTGTATAAATTAAACTTTGACAACTTTCTAATAGACTTTTTGTTTCACCATCTTCATCACATTTGCTGTCAGTGAATGAGAACATTGTATACATGCAGAGGCTGCAAACCCATATAGACCTAGTCCTGCTCTCCGCTGAGAAGAGGATACAATTTTATCCAGTCTAGACAATGAGCTGGATTACAGACTGATACATTGTAGCAAACTGCCAGCTGTTTCTGTTATGTTTCCTGGTGCTACTACAGCTTTGAGCCGAGTCAGGTTTGATAGTCTGGTTTCTAAGGATTGACTGCCTGACAACCACAGCCTGCTCATTGGGGTAGTCCGGCAGCAGGTCCCTAGTAACCAGTCTGTCTCGGTTGTTCGGGTCTTTAGGTCAAGGTTAGACTCTAGACTCTTTGGGGTTAGGGGCTTAGCACTGCGTTTCTCTATGTTCTGCTACACGATAGGCTGGTAGCTTCAGACATTCTCACCTTGGCAGATATTAGTTCTTTGGCTTTAGATTCAAAAAGATGTTCAAGTTTCTCAGTGTCCACATTGATTTTGTCCAGTGATTCCCACAAAGTGCCTTTGCCAAACTTCCCCCGGCTGTTGCAGTCCGACTCCTTCACCTCCTTCCAGAACAGCTTCACCGTCTTCCTCTTCTTGTTTAGAGTTGTGTTAAAAGAGTCCTGTGAGACGGAGCTGAAATTGGGGGGTGCGGGGGGTGGTGGTGGAAAATGGGGGCTTCTTCCTAATGGGGGTAGAGGACACACTGGAGGTGGAGGGATGAGTGATGGAAATCCGGGACAACTACCAAATGGTGGTGGGGGAGGAGGGGGCGGAAGGGGCAATCCTGAAATGGACAGCGGCGAAGAATGACTGGCATTGGATAAACGGGAAGGTGCAACAGTTTCTGTGGCCTCAAAATCAAGGACGTCAAAATCCTCCTCCTCGCACAAGTCCGTGAAGTCCAAGTCTTTAATCTTCAGGTCCATCTGTGGTGGGTTCGGGGTTTGCTCCCACAGAGTCTCGGCAGGTTTTTTGAAGGGGGTCATAAGGGTCTTCTCCAAGTTCTTGGCGTTGGTTTCGGCATCAATGCTGTACTGGGCCCTCACACCTTTCCGGGGGTCTGAGCCGTTCTCCATGGACACTTTGGTGGGAGACATCTCAGGCTCGTAACTTTCCGTCCTGGCTGCCGGAGACCTCTTGTCTCTCGGGGGCTTCCCTGGATCATTAGAAGTCTCATTCCTTGCATTGAGAATTTCTGTGTCGCTGTCGACGCTGCTCTGTTTTTTAGTATATAACATGTCCAGCATGAACTTCTTTGAGCTGCTACGGTCAGCGGTTGGGGGAGAAGTGCTGCCGGGACTTGCTGGAGGGAGAAAAAGAAAAGGGGTAATAAGAAAACAAATCTCCAGTCCATCGCATCATTCCTGATCTACGATGGCTGTACATACACCACTGTCACCAGTCATGGAGGCAAAGTCAACCCTCCAGATCATGGAGACGAGATCTATAGGACCTCCGACAACTGGTATTTCACCATACAATTCATACGACCAGGAGAAGTGTGCTGTACTGTAGGTGGACAAGTTGAGATCTGGTGGTCTTGTATCCACAGACTAAACGTTAATGTCATAAGACGTGTCCTAGATCTATAAGACGACCATGAGGCATCTGTGTATGGTGTGAGTCAGGTCATGGATGAGGTTTGTGATGGGTGCGTAGACTTGGATTCCGCCTTAAAGGGGTCGTCCATGCACTGACAACTGGCGACCTATCCATAGGATAGGTCATCAGTATATGATCGGTGGGGGTCAGACACCCGGACCCTGCACCGATCAGCTGCCTCAGGGCACCGGACGTCCATGCTGGAAGCCGATGGCTCCGGTCATTGAATAGCGGCCGAGCTGCATAGGTCACTGACAGGTCATCAGTTGTCAGTGCGTTGACTAGAAGAAGTTAAAAGTCCATCAAGATGGTGCACATGGCATAATACATACGGCGTAACTCACTGGACATGTGACACATTCCTCTTACTCCTGGCAGGCGCAAAATTTGCACCCAAAAATGAATATGTGACCGTCCCGCTGTTCATAGTGTATTAAATGCTAAACTAACATATACAAGTGCAACAATGTGCAAAATAACGCGCTCCGTTCCCATCAACGATATCTTGCAATATTTTTGTTCATTTATTAACCGGTCTCCCGAAAATAAAGAGATTGGAACGCTGGTTGGACCGGAGACACATTTGGTTTGGTTCACTTTAAAGTGAAGCTCTGACGGTCTGAGAACTGAAAATATTAATGAATCGTATAAAATGATACAAAATATAATATAAAGCTTGAAGGGTCAGTCTTATGTAGATAAAGCTTAACCATTGTAGAATAAAAGTTCGGCAGCTTTTTAATGCACTTTGTGTTTTAAATTCCTTCAAGATTTCTGCTTACGGTCAGTGAATGGAAACATTTTTTGCTTAAGTCCAGAGGTTTATAAAACGTCTTCCCTTAAGGTTTTTTTTACACAGGACGATTATCGGGCTGACGAGGGTTCATAGAAAGCTCGTTGCCGATAATTGCGCTGTGTAAACGGGAACGAT
Organism: Rhinoderma darwinii; assembly: GCF_050947455.1. Taxonomy (NCBI): domain Eukaryota; kingdom Metazoa; phylum Chordata; class Amphibia; order Anura; family Rhinodermatidae; genus Rhinoderma; species Rhinoderma darwinii. The sequence goes on from NC_134695.1 coordinate 83,550,451, forward strand.
CAGAAGATGAACGAGCAAATGCTTGTTCATTTGCGGATTGTATCGTTTTAAAAAGAGAAATATTCTGGTTGTCGGCAGCGCATCTTGGTGTGTAATCAGGGAGACGCGCTGCCGACATGATAATAATGTATGAGGACGAGCGATCGGAGTAACGAGCGCTCGTCCCCATCCATAGCTCCTTGTGACGGGAGCAAACGAGCGCCGATCAACGATGTCTCATTGATCGGCACTCGCTGCACCAGCTGATGTAAAAGGGCCTTTAGTCCTGCTCACACGGCTCATTAAGTGAATCGGGGCTCTCTCGTAAGGATATAGGAGTCTTTGTGAGCAGCGCTAGGTCTGCACAGGTTATCGGCCTCTAGCTGTATAAAAAGAATGTTTCCATTCACTGACAGCAAGCAGCGATCTTGGACAAGAGATGAAACAAAAAGTATATTAGAAAGTTGCAGAACTTTCATTCTACAATGATTAAGCTTTAGTTGCATAAAACTAGAAATCCCTTTACGAGCAGGACAGATTTTCTCCAGTCAGCGGCTGGCCCTGTGATTTCCGGAGCCTCGTGCACGCGGCGGGATGTCTTGCCTGGTTCGGATTCAGGCTCCTCTCGGTCGCCTCTTTCTTCTCGCTCCAAGGTGCTGCTGGCGGAGGAATCGCTGGAGCCCGAGCACAATTCTTTCTCATTCACACTGTCATTTTTCTCTTCCTTCTCACTCAGATCCCCTTTTCCTGTGTCCAACAGAGGGGTGGCGGTGGTTATACATCTGACCAGGCGCACAGAAGCTCCCATGCTTAGAAATGGAGCACACCATACATACATGTTCATGGATACAAGCAAGGCTACAGATGTATGTATAGGACAGGCACATGCATAAGAGGGGGCGGGGTCAGTAGTAAGCAGGGGTGGAGCTAATGGATGGGGTTAGCATGCAGGTGGGAGGAGTCACAAACCAGAGGATATGAAAATAAAGTCTCGGTGACGACAACACGACACTTCAACCAGGCGCACCAAAGATTTACAGTTTATATCCATGCAATCAGAAAAAAAAAAAAAGTATCCCCCTCATGGCAAACCCATGACCGGCACTGCTCATTCTGGTATTCTGCTCACGGGAGACTACCCGCCATAGTGCATGCTGCGTTACACTGGAGCCATATGGTGCGCGGAGCAATCCAGACATTTCTTTATCTACATCCTGAGCCCACAGAATAGCCACAAGTTGGAATTTGTGTGTCTGTGACTATTAGGCCTTGCTCACACACTGCAGATTTTACATGCATTTTTTTAAGCCAAAACCAGAATTGGATCCAGGAGAGGAGACAGACAAGGCCTTACTTTATATATTTCTTCTGTTTAGGCTCCGTTCCTGGATTTGGCTTAAAAAATACATGCAAAATCTGCAGCAAATCTGCACTGTGTGTACAAGGCTTTAAAAGGGTTTTCAGAGTTAAAACTTTTATGTGTCAGTGCTTTTAACCTCGGAATGTGATTTGTAATGCATTTACTGTATCAAAACTGACCACGTTTCCCGATGCTGACATGAGGCAAATGACTGGTGACGTCACTCTTTGCCCGCTGTGTTTACCAGCCGTATATATATATATCACGTGGTCAAACCTGGTATACGGCACGTCACTAGTGACATGTATGGGCTGTTCTGTTATACAGCCAGGAACGCGCATGCGCGGTCCCTGCTGTTCTCTCGCTTGTCCAGCATGCGCATGCGCGTTCCCGGCTATATAACAGAACAGCCCATACACGTCACTAGTTACGTGCCGTATACCAGGCTTGACCACTTGATATATATATATATATACACACGGCTGGTAAACATAGTGGGCAAAGAGTGACGTGCCGTATACCAGGTAGAAACTTTTACCGCTTTGACCACGTGATACATACATGGCTAGTAAACACAGCGGGCAAAGCGTGACGTCACCAGTCATGTGCCTCATGGCAGCATCGGGAAACGGTCAGTTTTGATACAGTAAATGCATTACAAATGTAATCACATTCCGAGGTTAAAAGCACTGACCCATAAAAGTTTTAACTCGGAAGAGTTTAAAGAGGTTGTCCCCAGATGCCCTATTAGATAACCTCTATCTATGAGCCAGCAAAGAGCGGCCCCTGCAGACCCAGTGTATTACATGGTCCCGCATTCATCCGAGTGTAATACTACATCCCCCCTGCAATAACCACTGATCGCCGGACGTCTTCACGGTAAGCTGGGGTTGTCGCACCGTATGAATAGAAAGTCACGCCGCATTTTCTGGGAAATGTAAAAACGTATAGTTGGCGATCAGCATGGACTGGACAACCCCTTTAACTGTCGTACTTGGCTCCAGCAGCTTCTATGACAGATAGTTCCCTTCAATGAGCATGAAATACCGGCCATGCACATAACAACTTACCCTCATCCTGCCCCCCGCCAAAATCATCCGCGCCGGCTGTGTCTGCGAGCTGCACCGGGGAAGTCTCTTCATCGGATTCACCCCCGTTACGCACGGCTTCTGCCAGGATTTCCTGTCTACCTTTGGATAAGGCCGACATCTTCTCCAGCTCTGTGGCTGCCAGATTCTCCAGAAATCGGTTTCTGAAATAACAAGTACGACGTTGGTAAATCATCTGTCCTGCCACCACTACCAGTCCATGAAAAATTCCACATACTTCGAGTCATCCAGTCTCATGTCAAGACTTCTGCTTGCAGTCAGTGAACAGAAACATCCTCGCTTATGCCCAGTACTGTTCTTCTCATAGCTGAGGGTTTGTTACAATTGTATCTAATCTAGACAAACCTCTGCGAGCTAAACCGCTTGGACGCCAGACTGATACATTTTACACAAACTGCTACGTTGAAGCAAAGTATTCAGATTTGTGCTGCGGTGATCAGTATTGTACAGTGCATAAACAAAAACGTTTCCATTCAATGACTTGATTCCAGACTGTTCATCTCGGAGGATTTGTTTTTGACTGTATACATTGTCGCAAACCCTCAGCTGTGAGAAGTATTTATTTTGTACAGATTGTTGGTCTCTGGATGTTTCCATTTAATAGCAAGCAGGGATCTTGAAAATGGTGAGGAATTGAAACACACAGTATATTAGGAAATTGTAGAACTTCTCATTATACAATGATTACGCTTTATTTTCAGACTGGAGCGGCCCCTTCATTTCTCAATGACAAAGGTGCTGCGGTAGAATATTATAATACAGGGCTGCCTGTCCGTCAGTAGATTATATGAGCCGGTCAGTGGCCTGGGGACAGATCTTTAGGGACGCTGCGGCCCTGATAAATCTTTAGGATCACTGCAGCAGCTACAAAGGACAATTCTGCAAATAACATATTAGGGGATTGTTATATAAGCAATTGCCTAATATTCTGCTAGAGAACCTTTTATTTCACAGTGTGCAGACAATATAAATAATACTGGCGCCAATCACACACAACCGTTAGTCTAGGTTCAATGGCGCACATTACTACTGCGGGACGGTATCGCATTTTCCATCATAAAAGTTGATCAGTGACCGTCAGGCAGCGCAGGCCGAGAAGCAATTTGCGAGTCCGGCGCTTCACTGCTATTTACGAACATCGAGAACTAGCAAACGGTCAAAAAAAAATGTCCGCCTCCTTCCTGTACGGGCGTTGGTGTCATTTATTCCTTCCATTTATTTTAGTAACTTCTTCATACAAATACTTACTGGAACTTTTTCAGGATGGGTTTGTCCCCATACACATGATTATTCTTGTCCTCCCTGTAGGAAGAATTGGTTATCAGGAGGTAACGCACAGGTGACACCCGGCATGCCACACGCGGAGTTACGGGATCAGTAACCAAAACATGCGGCGTTCACACCAATGATGGAGACGTCGTCACCAGGGGGTGGGGGAGGGGATATTTTTATCAATGAGAAATTTTTCCAAATATATCAGGAATCCGTAGCAGACACACGTTCTAATCTATTACTGGACTCAAGTCAGGAAACGTGAACCGCAGCATCTGTGTCTTGTCTTGTGACCTTTCTGCTCGTCAATTTCTACCAGTAAAAATAGAATCAGCTGTTGCGAGCTGGAAACCACCAACAAGTTGCTGTTGACAGATCTATAATAATTATGTCTATTTAGTAATTTGAGTGCGGATGGAGAAGACGCAGCAGAATACAGTAGCAGCAAAGTGGATGAGATTTAACAAATCCCATCCACGCACGGAAAATCTGCCAGCAGAAACTCACCTGCAGTGCGTATTTTTCGTCACATGTGGACAAGCCCTAGGGGCGCATTCTTACCTGCCGAATAACACCCGTAGTGCCAATAAGCAGCACATTTTTACCACGTTTTTAGGCCGCACGGCTTCTACATGTGAAATAAGTTAAAGGGACTTGATTCACTTATACAAGCTGTGCTGTCAAAAACGACATTGCAATACCGTGGTAATGGTCCGTGGAGTATAGTAGTATAGTACCAGCGCTATTCGGCACGGATTTTGGTGTGGATTCTGTGCCAAATCCCATGACCATCTATCTGCATGTGAAGGGCATTTCTGCCTCCCCATTTATATGTTACGGATAGATTCGTATGGATTTTTGTCCACACTGCGGGAAAAAAATATATAAAAAAATAAATCAGCCGTGGAAATAAACATGTTACTTATTTCCACACGGAAAAGCAGAGGATTAGCCCCAATGAATGACAGGGTAAATCATCTTGCGGATCTGCTGCACCCCAGCGCCAGAAATCCGAGGGTAAGCCACAGATTTCTTTCATAGAAAAACCAATCAAATTTTAATGTGACGTGTGAACAGGACCTTAGGCCAATTGTCCACTGACATTTACGGACTTTGTGAGCTGCGTTAAAATAGAAGGAACACAATGCAAACGCAATGTTTTTAATGGCGTAATAAAAAGTCACAGGCGTCCTTGTGTCCACTGCAAAACATCAGTCCTGGATGGATTTTTTTGCGATGGTCACGTCGTCTGCGCCGGTTTATCCTCATAGGGAAATACTGAAGTTGCGGCGGGATTGTGTAATCCTGCAAATTGCTGGTTACTAGGACTATGATAATGAGCATCAGCTCCACATGTGTGAATCCAAGCGCTGCCCTGACCATTCATACAAGCCATAGTAAATAAACTTGTACCAGAATTCACATGACCTGCTTGCTGACAGTTTCTAAAAAAATTTTTTTTATACTGCACCAAGTAACAGAAAACTCCAGAACTGGTCATTACAGGTGGTGGATTTCACATTTGATGACTTGAGCCAATGCTAATCAATGGTGGAGGTTGTGTGACCTGTAAACCAGTGCCCGTCAGTGCATGCTGGTGCTTGTAGTTTCCCTCTCAGTAAGACTACCTCCCTTCGTCAGTCAATTTGGAAAATATCCCACAGTGCATCATAGTTTTTAAATCCAGGTGCTTTCCACAGCTGGTGGGTGATTGGCGGAAGACACCAGAAAATATCAACGACAGACGATGACTGGAAAGTATCGTCTATAGATCCTTGTCCTGTCTGTGTGAGGCCCCCAATCCGGAGTACCAGGGTGTTCCCCCCTAAACCTCCTGTGTAAACAATCCCTGAGTCACCCTCTTATGTCTAAACTCTATTCAGCCAATTCTTAGGTTATATCTGTTCCCGGGAAAGCTGGGTGAAAACCAATATGGCCATCAGGGGATTGACACCCAGCTTTTCTAGAATACTGAATGACATCGGCCTGGTTATGTTGTAACACAGGAGCGCTGCTGCATCACCGATTGGTCATTCAGGACTCAGGGATAGCTGGGTGAGGACCCCTGTAGGGAGCGGTAATGGTGGCCATATTATTGTCACCCAGCTTTTCTAGAATACTGAATGACATCGGCCTGGTTATGTTGTAACACAGGAGCGCTGCTGCATCACCGATTGGTCATTCAGGAGTCAGGGAAAGCTGGGTGAGGACCCCTGTAGGGAGCGGTAATGGTGGCCATATTATTGTCACCCAGCTTTTCTAGAATACTGAATGACATCGGCCTGGTTATGTTGTAACACAGGAGCGCTGCTGCATCACCGATTGGTCATTCAGGAGTCAGGGAAAGCTGGGTGAGGACCCCTGTAGGGAGCGGTAATGGTGGCCATATTATTGTCACCCAGCTTTTCTAGAAACGGCTACACAAAATGTTAAACAATTTAAAAAGGGAGAACTAAGTTAAGTCTTTATCTTGGCTGAAGGGTCGCTACAATATTAGTAGAGAAGACGGTCAATGTCTCCTAGAATCTCATTATGCAGCTCAGTCTACTGTTCTCTTTTATCATACGTTTTGGCGTGGGGGGGATTCCGTTCAGTTAGAATAATCTCCTTATGAGTGTGGAAAATCACTGGTCAGAAAAGGGTTAATGCAGGGAAGGCGCGCGCGCGCACACACACACACGAGGGTGTCTCAGGTTATAATCACGGCGCGGGATTAGGTCACCGTTACACGCGACGTCACGGATTCCACAATTAGAACACAGCAAACCGTCTCTGCTAGTATGGGGACAGATAACGACAATGCAATGGTTAATAGGGGGACGGGCGCTCGCGGTCCGTTCTGCACCGGACACTTACCAAACAGGCTCTGTTTGGTCGATTCTGTAAAGAGAAAGGTTTAGAAATAGAAGGTTTAGAGAACACAGAAGAGAATCGTACAGTCCGCCAGAGCCCGATACTACAAGTGCCCGTATCAGAAGGCGAAACTCTGCAACCACAAAAAAAAACGTAAAGTGTCCAGTGGCATACGTCCGTGCTTCCCCGGTGTATAGGTCGGACGTGGACCCAGAACACATTTTATATTAAAGTTTAATCCCTTTATAATGTAAAGTTCTGTAACTGTTTTAATACCAAATTACAGTTACAAATTACAATTGAATGTTTCAACATTTCTGCTTGCTGACAGTGAATGGAAACATTCTTGTTTACAACCAGAGGCTGAGAATCCATCCTGGCGTAGAGGGTTTGTTACATTTGTATCCAATCTATGAGCTGAACAGCCTGGACTACAGAACGATACAATGTAGCAAACAGGACAGGAGAGACTTCTGCTACTAAGGCTTCGTTCACACTTGCGTTGTGCCTTCAGTCAGAGGAGCAGAACAAGGGAATAACGGAACCAACGGTTCCATTGCACCACGGACACCGCCGGTTACCGACTGAACCCATTGACTTAAATAGGTTCCGTCGGGGTGTCTGTGATTCTAGCGGACACAATAGCGCAGCATGCTTTGCTATGGTCTCCGGTAAACCCTGCCGGATCTGCGACGGGGGACCCTAACCGAGCCTCAGACGCAGATGTGAACGAAGCCTTACTTTACCGTACAGAGGATTGTCTACACTGGATACAATTGTAGGAAACCGTCAGCTGTGAGAGCAGGAAATATTCAGGATGGGTTTTGGTCTCTAGATGTAAACAAGGACATTCGTATTCACGGACAGCAAGAACAAATCTTGGGTGAGGAATTGAAACGCAATGGAAGGAATTCAGGACTGGCGATTCAGATGCTTGTCGTAATATGAAAGGCGCTGGAGTAAGATGCGCCTTGGCAAGTTATAAAGAGGCGCTTCCCTCATAATAAATTAGGCGCATCTCTAGCCGTCCGTGCGCCGGTCAGACCTACTTCAGCCCTGGCATAAATTTTTGTACATTTGTCAGGCCGTAGAGCACCCAGTCCCCTTCCGCTGAGCCCTCACCACTTATTAGTAAAGTGGCGGAAATTACCTAAAGTCGCAAATTGCGACTTTTCCACAACCAGCAAGACGTAGAACTTACAGGGGTTTCCCATCAGAGACTGGCAGATTGCGGAGTGTCCAACCACTGTGACCCCCCCCCCCCCCATCAATGCCGAGAACGAGGGTACCCAGTCCAGCATAAACATCAGAGAGGCGGCGGCTGTGTGTTCTGGCCACTCTCCATTATAGTCTATAGGAGATACCGAGCGCGGGCATCGCTGATGGGAATGGTGGCCTGGGTAGCCTCATTCTGTAGCGTTGCCCACCCAGGAACAGCCACATGTGCCCCCCACCTCCTCACACTACCCCCGTGCTCTGCAGTCCAGGCTCCTAACACAAGTTCCTCTTCTGTTCTGTGGGATTTTCCCCACAATGGCTATTGAGCTACACTTGTAATCCCGGAGCGGGGAGCAGCGCTGCGCCTCTCCACCCTGCGCCTCCCCGCGGGCTCCTTACACCTGCAGGATCCCTTCTCTCCCTTAGCGTAGCAGGACTCACCTTCACATCATGTCTGCGGGAACAGGCTGAGAACCTGAATAGAGAGGCCTGTAAAGAAAGCCCCGGCCACTACTATGGTAACAAGTGCAAGACAAAAGGTTCATACTCTTCACTCCCAACCCCCTTTCTGGGAACTTTACGGGAGCCGACTGCAAGCAGCTCAGCAGTTTACAGCCTTACAAGTGGCCTGGACCTCAGGTTCCCATCAGCTGTCAGGCAGGAAGCACATTACACAGCAGCACAGGCGGACTAGAGTACAACACTGTAATACTCTGTGCTGCTGTTGATGGAAGTGGGAAGATACATAGAAGGTCATATACACCTATCAATGCAGCCGCTATAATAAACGAAATACATTATAATTATCTATCATAGATATCGCACGACTATATTACGATATTCTTTTCCTGAACGTTAATAATACAAGGTAACAAGACATCCCAGATTAAACGCCCAGTACAGTCCTCATGTATGAAAAGTTCTACAACTTTCTAATATACTTCCAGTTACAGTTGTTCACCAATTTAGGATCTCCATTTACTGTCAGGGAATGGAAGCATTCTGGTTTACATTCGGAGCCTGAAAACCTTTCCCACTCACACAGCTGAGGAGTTGTTATAATGTAACAGTGTAGCAGTCTTGCTGATGTGTTTAGATCAAAGAGAATTTTCCATACTGGCACACTGTATCAAACTTCAGCTGTGTGAAAGGATTAGGTCAGGGTGGGTTTCCTGCTTCTGGTGGTTTCCAATCACAGAAGGCAAGCAGAGATATTAAAAAAGAGGACTTGAAAAACAAAGTATATTAGAAAGTAGCGGAACTTTATACAATTGATCTACATAATACTAGACGAGCCGGTCAGGTCAGTGTGACATGGGGTAATGCAATTTTACTTGTAAACTGGATTTAATATTAATCTAGGATCTCTGTTTACGATCAGTGAATGGATGCATTCTTATTTACATCCACACTGACACGGGGTAATGCAATTTTACTTGCAAACTGGATTTAATGTTACGGGGATGATTCGCACACAACTTGCAATTTACTCAAATGCATTTCTCTATTTTTGCTATTGCTATCAGTAGTTAAACAGGACGTCGGCCGTGGACTGTGACGCCGTCGTGCAGTTTTTTTCTTTGCAATATCACAACCCAAAAATGTTCTGCCTACCCCTAACCTAAAAGCAGAGGCACGGCCCCATAGAATCTCATATTAGGGCTCGGCCTTAAAGCCACAGTCCCTATGGTGAAAAAGATGCCTGATACTTATGACAGAAGTGCAGAACATGGTCGGAAATCTCTCCAATAGTCGCAACTTTTTCCTCATAGGTAATAATATTAGACTTATGTGACGGTTTTAAGCCGCCATCTTGCCGTAGCCTTGAGAATGATGTGAGGCTTTCCAATGGGATGGGACGTCCCTCGACCACTGCGATCATGTGACCGCACCGTATAACCACACAGAGGAGCAGGACAGGGGTTACCTTACAGGCTACTTACTTAAATATACTCCGGTCGATGACTACAGGGACCTTTTCCGCCTCCGGCGATGATTTCGACAGGGAGATGTTGGCGGAGCTGCTGTGCGTGTTACTGCGCTCAGGGCTCGACCTGCATGACAAGGAGAACGTGGTGATGTCTGGTCGACGCGACACACAAACATGAGCAGTAACAGAGATATGAAATGTAACGTATCCGATTATAAAACATATACAAGAAATATAGTATTGTCATGTGACCGTCACAGCGCGGTAACCGGTGTGTACATTAACCCTTCAAACCCAAGACACTGCATTCAGATTTGATTATCATCTTCCCAACAAATAATAGCTGGCCACAGCAGCGGTTTGATACTCAGGTTTTATAGCGCGTTGCTCGTAGTTAAACCTACGGTGGTTAATAGCGTCCTCTTCATGAAGAGGGATCAAAGCTCCTGAAACTCTTCATTTACATTAAGAAAAGTTTTTGTTGACTATTCTACAGTCCCAAGAAAAACTAAAAATATGAAGTGTTTCTCCTCACTTGGCCGCTAGGGGGCAGCATATTTAGGTAGCGAAACACCTATAATGCCCCAAGATCATGCAAAGAATTACCCTGGACCTGAAAAAATCATTGCAATGTTTATTAATATGGTAAAAGTTTCTTATAATAACTTGCAATAAACACTAAATACTCAGAATTAGAACTACCTAAGTTGTGATGCTTGTATTGCCATATAGAACTGGAAGCCCCTGGGCCCTAATGCAAAATCCGAATAATGAAGGGCCACACATAGCGCTACAGTCCCCTTATGTGGCAGAGTGGCCCTAAGGCCTAGGTACGACTGCACCCCCCGCACCCCTATAGTTACATTGACTTGTACACATGGTGCATCTCGGTGTAACCCTATGAATTTGGAGAAACATATGCATTGTGTCCCCCGTGTTAATGTTCGGCGCTCCGCTGGTTGTGGACTTGCACTTACTGCTCGGTCGGTGTTGTTGCTTCAGGGGACGGCGGCTCCGCATTCTGTTCCACCATACAGCTGGGTGGGCTGGGAGGCTGCGTCTGCTCTACTGGCGGATGCTTTGGCGGGGAAGGTGGCACAATGCATACGGTTAGCTTTTGCACAGTGCACGGTTTAGCAGCATTCTGCAGGTTAATGCAGTTTTCAATAGGGGGCGTTACTGGTGCGGTGTTGTTGATCTTTGCCCATACTTCCGCGCTGTTGCCTAGAGAGCGTCTTGAGCGCCGGACTTCTTCTACCCCCAGGGAATTTTTCCTACGATCCTTGCGGGAACTACTGGAAGACTCCTCGTTGTCACCGTCCTCCAGTCTTAAAGCGCTCTGCGTCAAACACGGGAGGACGCCAGTAATTATTAATGAACATGTATCAGAAATTATAAAGAACAGCAAACATAAAATCAGAAGAACAAAGAGATCAGGTAATCTCAATTCTGGAATAAGTATTAAAGGGTTTATCCATCTAAACATTTCTTAGAAACGGCTGGTGATTATTTACATGCGGCCATCACGTGACCGCTGCAGCCAATCAGAGGCCTCAGTGGTCACATGCCGTATTTCTGGCATCATGGCGCCCATCGCTGAGCGTTCATGTCAGGAGTACGAGGTAAACAGTGTTCAGCATTCCTAAGATCCCCACGCACACGACCGTGCCCGTAATCTTGGTCCACGATTACGTGCACGGACAGTCATCCGCATTTGCGGACCGTGCTCCCATTATAAAGTATGGGAGAACGGTCTGTAAAATAAAAAAATAGTACGTCCTATTTTTTATGGAAGCTTTCTACGGCACGGACAGCTTCCCGTAAATAAACGGTGTCAGTCGGCGATAGAAATTAAATGGGTCCGTAATTACGGACTAAATCTACGGTCGTGGGCATGGGGCCTAAGAAAGTTTGACCACGTGTGACAAGAAAAAACATAACGCTCCACGTCTCACAGTGACTCACCAGAGACGACTCCCTGTGAAGGAACAATCCACTGGTCATGAAAGTCTATTAGTTGCTATCGGTGACACATCAGGTACTTATCTAGAATGAGTTCCATATCAGTAACACTGGCAGAGAGAAATATTTGCAGGGAGCGGGCGGCACCCAGTCATTATTATTCTAAAAGGGAATATATGAAGGAAGGAAAGTTCATTGTAACCCTGCCAGCAAAATATGTGATCAGCTTGTATTATACTCCAGAGCTGTAGTCACAATTCTGCTGGTCTTTAAAGTGTAGCGTTCGACAAACTTCTGACATGTCATAGTGACATGTCAGAAGTTTGGATTGGTGGGGGTCCGAGCACTGAGACCCCCACCAATCGCTAGAACGAAGCAGCTGTAGCGTTTGTGTGAGCGCTCAGCTGCTTCGGGTCTGTTCGGCTTTTTCCGGAAAGCCAATGTATCTGAGTACGGGCCCATAGACTTTCTATTGAGTCCGTACACCGATACATTTATTTCCGGAAAAAGACGAACAGACACGAAGGAGCGCTCACACTAAAACTTCAGCTGCTTCGTTTTAGCGATTGGTGGGGGTCTCTGTGCTCGGACCCCCACCAATCAAAACTTTTGACATGTCACTATGACATGTCAGAAGTTTGTCGAATGTTTAGCTACACTTTAAGGAAACTGTCAGCAAGCTTGCCATCAGACACCTCCTAACAACATAGCTAAGTTCCTATAATGCAGTGGGCGGTTAGTTTCCCACCATCAGATGACTGGACAGAGCCTGGTGTAAAGGGGACACATCACAGAACGGCAATCAAAAAAAGTGAAGTTTGCGCAGACACTGAACAAGAAGGGGATACTGGGAGATTTAAGGTTTGAAGACTGCAAACAAAGGAGTCCTATAATGTGCTTGACGTGTGACCCTTTTTAGCCAATGGCAAGAGAAGTATGTGGATGTTAAGTAGATTCCAGGATTCATTGAATCTGGTCATAATCTGATCATTATAATCAGGGCTAAGCTCGACATAACCTTCAACAAGTCAGCAGCCGTTACCAGAGGTTCTGCAGCTCCATAGCTTTCCTTGGACATGATGATGAAACTCCGCGCCACACAGAATCATCAACATCATCATGACTGTACAATAAAACCCCGGGTGTCTGACCCCATAACCTGAGCTCCACTGTAATCACCCGAGAGGCGGAGGTCACCTGTAGACTTCATGACCTGCAATCAGGTAACTCCGTCTCCTATATATAAAGTTACAGTGTCACCCGGGGAAGGAGCTTGTGTCAGTCTGAGGAGACTTCAGGCGAGTGTCTACATGACTTATGGATGTGTTATATGTCACTGCTACAAGTAGCTTGTCAGTACAGTATATACTCAGCCTCCGGGTATCAGCTCATAACAGACAGCCAATATCCCGAATGAGATCAGAAAAACTATAAGGAGGTAAAACTCCACCCAAAACGTGATCGGCATTTTTCCTGTTCAGAGATCGACATACCCAAAACTGTTCTAACTAGTCAGATGTTAAAGGGGACATCCAGTCTCCTGTGGATAAAGCTTAAGGGTCAGTTCTGCAGCTTTCTAATATACTTTGTTTCAATTTCCCAGTTTTAAGATCTCTGATTACTGTCAGTGAATGAGAACAATCTGGTTTATGATCAGACACAAAAAAAAACCCCATATAGGCATAATTTGCTGACCATCTTCTGTCAAATCCATCAGCAGCATTAAACCTTCTCCTGTCTTTAGGGATTATTACAATGTATCAGTGCAGGTACAAAGTATCAATCTAGAGTCCAAATTGTTTAAAGAGGATCAGTCACTAGTTATTAATTCCCTGTCTCCTAACTAATCTAATAGGCGCTATGATGCGGATAACTACAGTATATTTATTTTTTCCAAAAACGTTTATTATTTTCAAAGTTATGAGGATTTTTCTAAATAAGCTCATTTGTCTCCAATAGACAAATAGGAGGTGACTCTTTCTTCTCACTCTGGACAGCGTCATACAGAAAACATTACACCGCCCAATCAGCTTCATACAGTTCTGCTCTTCCCAGCCGAGCAACACAGCGTGATCATATAGTATACAGCTTCCTTTCCCGACTGTATTCAACTGATGATACCTCCGGTTGTGTCACCGCTAGAACTGCGATCCCGATGAAAGATTAGAATCTCCTCTTTCATATGCCACCAGAACCGCTGTTCTAGGTGGTCCACAGCCTCAGATATGGCTATATGAAGTGATCCCCCTTCCCTCCAGCCTCAGTCTCTCACACTGTGTGAAGCAGCTTCATGCTGATAGGACAGCGTCAGAGGCTGGGAGGAGCTCCACCTCAGGAGAATCGCTGCTGTTACCTCCCACTTGTCTAGTATAGCCTCATTTGCATATTTAGAAAAAAGCTCATAACTTCTAAAATAATAAACTTTTTGGGACACAATTTTCACTAGTATCATCAGTGCGGCAGCGCCTATTAGATTAGCGAGGAGATTGGGCATTACTAAACTAATGACAGATACTCTTCAAGCTCACAGAGGATTGTGTGGACTACATACATTTGTAGAAAACGGTCAGCTGTAATAGGTATTAAGTCTGGTTTTGGACTCTAGTTATTAAGTGTTCCCATTCACTGACAGCAAGCAGACATCTTGAAACACAAAAGTATATTATAAAGTTGGAGAACTTGTCATTAAACAATGAGCAACCTTTATGAATGAAAACCAGAAATCCCCTTTCATTGCGGAAACTTGTGGCTAAAAGATAAGCAGATGTAGGTGATAAAGCCCCCCCCCCCCAAAAAAAATAAAATGCAGATGTAGATCATTCTTTAAACCAGTCGTCTCTAGGTCCAACATTCCGTGCTGAATTATAGAAGTCACACCTCTGATACAGAGTTCCAAAGTCAGTTTAAACAATCAAATAACACAATTATGTCTGCCTGCAGCCACCACTAGGGGGCGCTTACTGCATATTGTTTTATTATGGAGTTTAATGTATGAAGTGTATGCAGTAAGCTCCCCCTAGTGGCGACTGCAGGAAGACAGAACATTATCACTTTAAAGTGTACATCTAGGTTAGAGGTGACTGTATGAGGGCATATAGGGGCTTTACTAACAGTTTCCTAATATAATGTCATCCTCAGAGTCACTGGGAAGCACTGAGGGGCCCGCGGGGAAACGATAACTCCTCGATCATCCCAAAGACGTCTGGGGAAAGTGTTTATGGCAAACATGTCTGGAATGCAGCGTCAGTACGGAGAAAGTGATGTGAGGCGCAGTGGGATTTCCTTCTCAAAAACAGCTCATCACTGACAATCCGGAGGCAGGAGACGTCTCCTGGGGTTGTGTAGATGGAACATCTCTCGAGATTCAGAGAAGACATCACATTGCAGCCTGCGGCCACATGTTTGACAGATTTCCTTTGACTAACCTCATAGAGAGCCAGCCGCTGCTTGAGGTCGGGGTCTGTCCCCTTGTTGCTCATGTGTCGCTGGATGAGCTTCTCCATCCCCAGCTGCTCCAGACAGTCCGCTACGTCGTAGAAGGAGTCCTGATCCGGGAGGGCCCCCAGCGTCTGTGCAAACAAAAAGCATTATCCGTGAGTTACCAGCCCCCTAAAAAAAAAAAAAAATCCCCGCTCAACAACGCTCTAATCTATAGGGATATTAACAGCCCCCTCATCACATCAACAGAGGTTCATTCAGTAAGGACTCCGCTACCGATCAGACTCACCTGCTTTCCTGAAAATTGGATTTGCTAAAAAAGACAACAGCTGGATTAGAAGCTCTTGGGAACAGAGAATTATCGAGCACATTTCACATTCATGCAGCGCTACAAAACACACCGCAGCAAAGCGCCATAAAGTCCAGACGAGAGACAGGTGATCGGCACGTTCAGCGCGTTACAAGTATTAGCAGGGAAAGTTCTGTGCACCGACCTGTACAAAAACTAACAACTGAATACCCGGTCCTATATTTCATGGTAATTTGGCCACTATGGGGCGCTGTTCTGTTGGAATCTCTGGCTAACATACTGAACGGTACTTTGATTAGCGGAGGAAATTTAGCGATAGTGCGGCAACAAAAAATCCACAATGCGTCCACCTCCATACAAATTCAATATACAGAGAATTCTTAGCTGTACCAGTCATTGTCAATGAATTAGAAGATCATCAAAAAGTTTATTTATTTCAGTAATTCAATTCAAAAAGTGAAACTCCTATATTCTATAGATTCATTATAGATCTATTTCCAGCGTTTTTTTCTTTTAATGTTGATGATTATGGGAACAGTTCCTGAAAACCCAACATTTAGCGTCTCAGAAAATTAGCATATTGAGCCCAATTTCAAAAAAGATTTTTAATACCGAAATGTTGTCCTACTGAAAAGTATGTCCAGTATCTGCCCTCAATACTTGGCCGGGGCTCCGACTCTGCATGAATTACTGCATCAATGCGGCTTGACATGGAGGCGATCAGCCTGTGGCACTGCTGAAGTGTTATCTTAGAGAATCTATGGGGTATTGTCAAGAGGAAGATGAGACACCAGACCCAACAATGCAGACGAGCTGAAGGCTGATATCAAAGCAACCGGGGCTTCCATAACACCTCAGCAGTGCCACAGGCTGATCGCCTCCATGCCACGCCGCATTCACAACACCTCAGCAGTGCCACAGGCTGATCGCCCCCATGCCACGCCGCATTCATAACACATCAGCAGTGCCACAGGCTGATCGCCCCCATGCCACGCCGCATTGATAACACCTCAGCAGTGCCACAGGCTGATCTCCTCCATGCCACGCCGCATTGGTAACACCTCAGCAGTGCCACAGGCTGATCACCTCCATGCCACGCCGCATTGGTAACACCTCAGCAGTGCCACAGGCTGATCGCCTCCATGCCACGCCGCATTGATAACACCTCAGCAATGCCACAGGCTGATCGCCTCTATGCCACGCCGCATTGATAACACCTCAGCAGTGCCACAGGCTGATCACCTCCATGCCACGCCGCATTGGTAACACCTCAGCAGTGCCACAGGCTGATCGCCTCCATGCCACGCCGCATTGATAACACCTCAGCAGTGCCACAGGCTGATCACCTCCATGCCACGCCGCATTGATAACACCTCAGCAGTGCCACAGGCTGATCGCCTCCATGCCACGCCGCATTGATAACACCTCAGCAGTGCCACAGGCTGATCACCTCCATGCCACGCCGCATTGGTAACACCTCAGCAGTGCCACAGGCTGATCGCCTCCATGCCACGCCGCAGTGATGCAGTAATGAATGCAGAGTCGGAGCCCCGACGAAGTATTGAGGGCAGATACCGGACATACTTCTCAGTAGGACGACATTTCGGTATTAAAAATAATTTTTGAAATTGGGCTTATTTAATATTCTTATTTTCTGAGACACAAAATTTTGGCTCTTCATTAACTGTTCCCATAATCATTAACATTAAAAGAAAAATATGCTGGGAATAGATCCTTCTGTGTAATGAATCTATAGAATATGTGAGTTTCACTTTTTGAATTGAATTATTGAAATAAATTAACTTTTTGATGATATTCTAATTCATTGAGAAGGACTAGTATAGTCTGTGCCATATTTAAAAGGAACCAGCAGGGGGCAACAGTGAGCTCAGGACAAAGCTTCTACTGCCCATAACTATGAACTTTGTGCCCCACCCTGAGGCATGATGAAAAGGATATTTAGGGTTAATTTAAGGTCTTTCACACTGACATAATGAATGTTTATGGCATCGGTGATGTTAATATTTGTCTTTACTGCTCTTAACATATCAGAATATATTTTCCCTTTAATTTCTGTTAGTCTCCTGACTGTATTTTTCGTATTCTGCATCTTGGATGTGGTTTTATCGTGTTGGCCGCAGCTGATGGACATCATCCCAGCTCTGGAGACTGAAGATGTAAATTACAATAGGGTGAGAGTGCGGCTTCTGATGAGGTGACGGCTCTGCTATAAAACATATGGTGTGAGCAGCGTATCTGTCACATGACAAAATCTGATTTTGTCATTTATTCTCTCTATATTATTTCACCAGACAGGAACGGAGAAATGTGGCGACGAGACACGTAGAATATACAATCTGCCGCCCTCTGTGTCATTTTTTTAAAAATTTGTATTACTTTAGCAAGTATAAAAAATTCCCCTCCCCCAAAAAATTATTATAATAATGGCTAATGGGGTTTTCCAGTTTTAGGTAAATTAAGATGAATTGTAGTATAATGAAAAGATTTGATACCGTGTTTCAATTCCTCACGTTTATTAAGATCTGTGCTTGCTGTCAGGCAAGGAAAAAAAAAATTCTCCTTTATAGCCAAATTCTGAAAACCTGCACAGACCTATTTCTCACAGCTGACATTTTGCTACAATTGTATCTAGTCTAGATAATACTCGGAGTTAAAAACATCAGTAGCCCCAAATCGCTCTCCTGTCCTGATAGTTTGTTACAATGTATCAGTGCAGGTAAAAGGTATCAGTCTGGAGTTCAAACTGTTTAGCTCAGAGGATTATCTAGACTGGATACAATTGTAGCAAATTCTCAGCCATGAGAAGTATTAGGTCAAGAGGCATTTTCAGCCACTGGATGTAAAGAAGAATGCTTCCGTTCACTGACAGCGAGAAGAGATCTTGAAAATAATAAGGAATTGGAAAGTTGCAAATACCGTTACATCTATGGCCACCTTTAGCATGGATCACAGGACCGGGAGCCTCTACAGATACCGGTTATATCAATGCAGACAGGGTCATGGTAATTTATCTTCATCTTCTCAGTGTCT
Organism: Rhinoderma darwinii; assembly: GCF_050947455.1. Lineage (NCBI taxonomy): Eukaryota > Metazoa > Chordata > Amphibia > Anura > Rhinodermatidae > Rhinoderma > Rhinoderma darwinii. The sequence goes on from NC_134695.1 coordinate 83,568,933, forward strand.
GAAGATCTGAGCTGGACATGGAGAAGTTATGAGATGTTCCCCGGCTCACAAGGAGCTCCCGCTTAATGATAATAAATGTGGTCATCTCTTGTCCAGTACGAGACGGGTCATTTTGAATTGACAACAAAGCAGGAGACTTTTGTCTGGAATTGAATTGCTCCACAAATCGAGTTTTTCATATGTCGTCTCACTCTGCGGGGGTCTGCAGCACATTACACAGTAGTAGTGGACTGCAGTGTCTCCGAATAATACGGCAGCTTATCTAACCACATCCAATATATCAGAGAGTCAAGATGGGATGGTATGTTACAAGCAAAGATCTGGGATATAAGCCTTGTCAATTTGCACACTTAAAACACCATTTTATCATTCTCCAAATAAATCCCAAATTCTGTGCCGATTCATCTCATAATAATCTTTATAGGGGTTAGGGATTCATTTTTCTGTTACAGAGCTCTAATTTCCCTGCACAGAGCTATAGAGCGATAACACACTGGCCACCTGCCACTGCCACTAGGGGGAGCTCTCAGAAGACATTATGAAGTTCAGGGAGATGCATATATCTTCATGTACTCAGCTCCCCCTAGTGGCAGCTTCAGGCAGGAAGAATTTTACACGTATTGCTGTGGGAAAGGAAGCAGAACAATGGAGCTCTAAACTTTGTGACGACAAAGTCCCCAAAAAAATACAAATAAAACAGCCCCCTTAAGAAAAATAAATCTTTACATCTATGTCTGCTTTACTTTGTACTATACCTAACAAGATGAGAAATATTGTAGTGTTAAGTGATTGGCATATAAATAAGCGTGATGCATGGAATCTGGGCACAGTCCCTGGGATCTGTACAATGCCAGCTTAGAAGCGCTATTGGGTGACGTTACTTGCAGAGGTGATAAGCATTGGCGGTATGGAAGCAATTGTGGGCATGCAGAAGTTGTGTGAGCTCGGCCTGAGGGCCTGGCATGAAGGCCGCACAGGCTGGGATATTCTGAAGTGACGGGCAGGAAGGGGCATAGATAGGAGAAGCCACACAGTTAACGCTTCCCATGCCAAGGATTAGTAATAAACCTGGGGGAGGGCACATTCACTGCTGCCATGTCAATGCGTGTGCTAGTGGCCCCGTACATGCTCAGTGGGGGCCACCACTTCATGCTTACCTTGTTGATGAGTGTCATGGCAAACACGAGCAGCTCCGAGTCCGCCCCATTCTTCTCTTCCAGAATATCTATAAGGTTGGACCATGGGTTGGTACCTGGATACAAGGGGTAAAATAATGGACTGTAACTTGTATAATCTGATATATAGTGACAGATATACGGGCTCTACACCTTCAGCTGTATAGAGAACACAGAGCACTGCGGGTCCGAACATCCTATAACTGGGGTGATTGACATTTACTAGGAGATTTGTGGGGTTAAGAGAGGACATTGCAACGTAAACAGCAGATGTGGAGATCTGGGCAGCCGTGGATGTTCTGCCTGCACCTGACACAGTATGAAGTAGACACGAGCACTGCAGATGTTGCAGCCGCCGACTGTGCAAAAACAAGGATCAGAGCTGCCAAGGTAGGAAAGTGAAGCTGGACTTACCACGGTTCTGATCCACTGTATTCACGGCTTTGATAAGGAGAGGGGCATTGGATTCTGTGTACTCCACAAATACGATCAGCAGTTTGAGGGCCGTCTTTACCACCAGGCGGTACTGTGGGGGCAGAGGAGGAGAGTTAGGACCCAATCATTCACAAGCTACTTTTTTTATGGCTCGTTGGGTAACATTTTATAGGAAACAGAAAGAAGGTAAAGTGTAAAGTATCGCTGGCTCGTCTGTGGGGACGGCTGTGCAAGGAATAAAAAAAACAAATTGTTCTGAAACTATGTGGAAAATAACATCAAGCGTCTGGCGACCGAGACTCACCGGACTGCCGCAGAGCGTGTACAACCACTGAACGGTCTCGTTGTGATTTATCACTCCATTCATACCATCCACAAACAGCATGATCTGACTCAGAGCTGCAACAAAACACAATGTGTCACTCTAACGAATGATTCCTCCAGACTGGACATTAAGCCCGAATCTTGGGGTCGCCCCGCGGCTGCCTGTACTCGGGGTACTTACCCCTGAGGATGTAGTTTTGGTAGTTCTGATCGGCCTCAGCCCCGACCTTGATGAGACATGTCAGCCCCTCTGAATTCACAAACTCCGGCACCAGATCTTTGTCTTCCTATGAAAGGAGTGAAGTCGGCGTCAGTACGTGAAGGAGCCAAAAGGGCAATATGGTACTAAAATAGATGAAAGCTTGCTGGAACTTGTGGTACCACAACCCGAGGGACAATAACGGACACTTGGGGGTGCAGGGCAACGGCACGCTGGCACTTGGGGTGCAGGGCAACGGCACGCTGGCACTTGGGGTGCAGGGCAACGGCACGCTGGCACTTGGGGTGCAGGGCAACACATGGGTACTCGGGGTCCTATAAAACCACTGCAGTCACAGTGAAAACAAAAAACCTGTGACATCTGGATTGTTCGATCAGACTCGCAGCTGGGAGCCGCATTGCTGTAAAGCCTGCAGACCCCCCAGATTTGCAGCCCCCAGATGTTCAGTAACAGATCAGAGAATTCTTACCTGGAAAAGCTGCTTGAGTGAGAAGAGCGATCTTCGTAACTCGGGGCCATTGGAGTTGTATAACTTTTCTGTAGAGTGAGAAGAGACGATTAAGAGCCGCGTCACGGCTTCCATCCTGCGCCGAGAACTTCCCATCCTAACTCCGCCCAATTCTGGGGTTATTCCCCCACAACACTGGAGTCTGTGAGCAGCGACGCACATCAGAGGATCATAAGCGGCGTCTGACTGTACTGCGGGCGGCTCTCCACATCTCCCTCCAAGTGTCTGGAATGATCGAGCTGCTCTCCGAGCCTTATTGGGAGACCTGGGCCGCTGCTCAGGAGAACATCTGTATACACTGATCCATCTGTGATCGGAGAGGAGGCCAAGTCTCTGTCCGCTATTATTTACGTAGTGACTTACCTAGAATGGCGTGGACTCTCACTGACAGCTGCGTCCGGAGGATCAGCGTCGGCCGTCTGCCTTTGCTGGAAAACAAATAGGATTCCCATGAATTAAAAGCCGTGTAGATTACACAATGGGGTGGTTACACTATAGCGGCACGCTCCATAAGGACACCATCACGTGGATTAGACCACAGATGATTGAACTACAGGTCCCAGAATGCTGAGGAATACTAGTGGAGTGATTTCCCGCTAGAACAGTAATGGCAGCCATAACGGTGACACCCAGCTTTCCCAGATACAACAAATAAAATGTCTGGAAATACCTTGGGACGCTGAATGACACCAATATGGCTGCCATTACAGTTCCAAGAAACTTATCACCCAGCTTTCCCAGATTCCCGAATACAAAGCACTGCATCATTTTGCAGATTTGCAATTCAGAAATCTGGGAAAGCTGGGTGACAACGCTGGTCATCACCCCGCTATTTTAGAAACAGATGTACATAGGGAATAGAGTATAAGGACTCCCCACAAAGGGGACAATTCAATGACTTGTATTTACAGGTGATTTATAATTTGGGGAGGGGGAGATGCTCCTTTTATGTCATCTTAATTTTATGTTACTGAAGCCTAATCACTGTATAATTTACAGTTTTGCAATTTTCTAATAGACGGTGTTTCAATTTCTCACCATTTTCAAGATCTCTGCTTGCTATCAGTGAATGGAGTTTTTTTTTTTACATCCAGAGGATGAAAACTTGTACAGACCTAACACTTCTCACAACTGAGAGTTTGTTACAATGGTGTCCAGTCCAGACAATTATCTATGAGCTAAACACATCAGTATCTCTCTCCTGTCCTAATAGCTTGTTACAATGTATCAGTGCAGTAAGGCTATGTTTAGATTTGCGTCTGAGCCTCCTTTGCAGTTTTTTTTTCAGGTTTGATGGAAGCAACATCGCGGCATGCGGCGCCATGCTTTCCGTTAAAATGACGGAAATCACAAGAGAACACTGACGGACTCCATTATAAGTCAATGAGGTCCGTTGGGCGCCGACAGTTTCCAGCACAGAGATGTGGCTTCTGTTATAAATGGAAGCCATGAAATAGATGTGAACAGAGCCTAAAATGTATCACCCTGAAGTCAAGACGGTTTACCTCACATATCTGGGTACAATTGTAGCAGAACCTCTGCTGTGAGAAAAATGAGGGCTGTATTTTTAGCCTCTGGATGTAAACATTGTTCTCATTCACTGACTTTCATTCAGAAATCCCCTTTAATATCTCCCTAAGACCCGCTATTACATGATGAGATTATGCAAAGCTTTACATGTTACATTTATACTGCATTTGTCATACGGGACACTAAAGGTTTCACAATGTTTATTTTACGTTGTAGTCGCTGCTATTTTCAGGCTCCGCTCTGATTTTACAGGAAACGCGAGTCGCTGGATAACATCACGAATATGCCAAAATCATTACCGAGAATACAAGCGGTGAATAATGTACAGTAATATCCTGCCGCAGTGCAGGGGGCGGCCAGCAGGGGGCTCTTACACTATGTGACATACTCAATGCTGCAGAGTTTGCAGTCAGGTTATGCTGGGATCTGTAGTCCGCTGCAGTTTCTATGGCACAATATGTATTCATTACAGGAAGCCGATCAGCACAAGAAGAAAACAAAGGCTTTCGTAACAGGAATCCGGCAATTGTCAAAAAGGGACATCACCGTGGGCACAACGCCTGGGACTGGTCAGACAGGTCTATAGGACCCTCTTCCCACTTCTGTATCCAGCCAGAGGGGGGAGCAACAACAGAAATAGTTATAAAGAAAGTTAGTTAACCTCTCCTGAGGATGATCAGTTTATACTGTATCCGATGAACATCTGAGTTGACCGCTAGTATATAAATCACCCAACTTTCCACAAACCCTGAATAGTGCATAAATCTGTAATGATTTACAATCCAACCCTTTCCTGTATCCGTGTCAGTCTCAACTATAGATCTAGCATTCTATTCATGAACAAGGAAGACCAGGATGGACAAGTTATACATCCCTCCTAGACAAGGCAATGCTGCAAGTCTGTGGCTGTAAGGACATGCTGAGAGTTGTAGTTTGCCAACAGTCACAGATGCACATATTGTAGACTGGCAGTATAATGTATATGGTGATGCTGCAGATTGATGTGTAATTACAAGAGAGGTTATATAGAGGGTGCCGGGTACATATGCCATCAATTACGTGTAAATTAAGCCATGCCAGCCAGTCACCGGCCTGAACTCCCCCGCAGGTCACCTGAGGTCTCCTCTACCTTCCCTGTACATTCCTACTAATTCAGAAACCCAAATTCTTTCCCATTAGTTAGGAGGGTGACTCTGTTACGACCAACCAATGGAGGCGCGGACGCGGATGAAGTGACCTGGTGCAATAGGAAACAGGATTAAGAAGGAGAGCAGATGTCGTCCCGGCGCTGCTTAGTGGTGAAGACCTCAGTATTTCCAACCAGAGACTCTGCTCATCCTGCACTTATCCCAAGGAGCGGAAACACCGCTCTGTGTAACCAAGAGAACCGCACATTCCAGGAGACCACCGAGAGCGGGCAGAGCGCCGACAGCCCCCCCCCCCCCCCACTGGAGAAAAGAGATTCTTAGAAATCATATAACCGAAGGTTCTCATCTCTGGGGGAGCAGCTTGACCCGGGGGCAATAATCCAGTAATGCTGAAGTGAGAGGAGGTGATGACTTGTCCCAGTCCTCAGTGTGAGTGTAGAAACCTCTGAGCGATTGCTTTGTAAGGGTGTATTCACACAGTGTGGTTTAGCCACGTTTTTTTGCTGCATGGCCAAAAACCGCACTAAAAAAAAGCACGTGTTTTTAGCTCGGTTTTGCAGTTAGCACAGAACCCGAGTAGAATCCTGGTATTACGAATACGTTTTTCCGTCCGTTTGAATACACCCAAGGCCAGATGCAAACTACCGTAATTTTTATCCGCAATTACATATAAAAAATATGCATCCATTCATTTCTATGGCCCACGGGCTGTAGAAATGACCCGGGCAAAATAGGACATATTTTTTTTAATTTGGACTGTGCTCCTATACTTTATAATGGGAGTACGGCCTGCAAATCCGGGTGACTGTCCACGGCAATGCCATCCGTGCCTGTAATCACGGACCGTACACACGGCTACAGCAGCGGATGAGGCCTAAGTGCGGTCTTCATGCTCCTATAACCCCAAGAGAAGACACAGGCGGCCGTTTATATCTACAAATCAGTCATTATTAACATGAGCGGAGAGTGACCCTCTGATAAATACAAAACTATAACACTTGGGGTACAGGACAATGATACACGGACACTTGGGGTACCGGATAACGATACACGGACACTTGGGGTACCGGATAACGATACACGGACACTTGGGGTACCGGATAATAATACACTGACACTTGGGGGTACAGGATAATAATACACTGACACTTGGGGTACAGGATAATTATACGCTGACACTTGGGAGTACAGGATAATTATACGCTGACACTTGGGGTACAGGATAATGATACGCTGACACTTGGGGTACAGGATAATGATACGCTGACACTTGGGGTACAGGATAATGATACGCTGACACTTGGGGTACAGGATAATGATACACTGACACTTGGGGTACAGGATAATGATACGCTGACACTTGGGGTACAGGATAATGATACGCTGACACTTGGGGTACAGGATAATGATACGCTGACACTTGGGGTACAGGATAATGATACGCTGACACTTGGGGTACAGGATAATGATACGCTGACACTTGGGGTACAGGATAATGATACACTGACACTTGGGGTACAGGATAATGATACGCTGCTACGTGTAGTACAGGTTAATTACACGCTGACACTTGGGGGACAGGATAGTGACAAACACCGCAAGGATTAGACTTTTCACCGACAGCCGTCTCTCGGGCCTGACGAGGGGCAGTTCACCCTCCGCAGTCACTGTATCTTCTCTGGATCAGTTATTGCTGACTGCTCTGTATCTATATATATCTAATAACATGACAACTCATCTCCCGATGTCAGACAGCTGGGCCCTCCTGTAATTCAATGTCTGAGCAGTGATGAGGTGGCACGCGGGCAAGTTCCTCACTATACCAGCTGCCAGGAAACTGGACACCCACCAAGATGCCGTACGCTGCTCACCACACATTATTACCCTCACTCTCCATCTTGAAGGATAACATATTCATTACAAAAAAATAAAGTAACCCAGTCCGCAGAACCAGCAAAGGGGAATGAAAAGGAATAGAGACAATTGGGAGATCACAGATAGAGTAACATAGCGAAAGCAGCACTGAGTATTTCAGGAAAAGTGTGTGTTAATCTTATTGGAGTTTAGTTATGAGACCTCTATGAAACAAACATCCTTCTATATGCAAAGTGACCCTCTGCTCCATTCTACTAGTCTGCTTGTTTATGTGTCAGTCCTGACTGCAGTTTAGGCATTCTATTCAGTATTACAGGTCCTATTCAGGGCTGCAGAGAATGGAATTCTGGGAAGGCAGGTTTAATAAAAATAAAAACACATTTAAATGAGATTATTATTAAAAAATGATGGCACCCCCATGCAACCTTAAAGGGTTTCTCCACTTTGGACAATCCCTACTTGCTACAAGGGTCAGCTTTTGGGACCCCCAGCGATCAGCTGTAATCTGTGGGGAAACCTGGCAGTGTTTAGTTCCCTGCAGCGCCACCACAGGGGAAATTAGGCACTACACAGCGTCCATTCATATCAATGTGTTGTCTGTGTAATACAAGACAGGACCTCCAGAGACGCTTTATGTAACCGCTCCCCGCTGTAGCCGAGAAATGAGGATCCGGAACAGAGGACCCCCCCCCCACCCCCCATATTAACTCACAATTCACTAATAGGGTGTAGGACAACAGGTTTTCTAGACTGGACAACCCCTTTAACGGCACCGTGCCTGTTCCCATTGCAAAAAATATGTTATGACCAATACAAATTTGAATGATGTCAAACCCGTCATAAAGCACAGAGCGCCCGCCCCGGCTGTACGGACGTTACCTGGGATATTGTACGCACTCGTGTGGAGAACAGAAATCCAATCTACTGCGGCCCTACAGGAAAGCAAACACTTCCAAACCTCTGTTTACCTTGGCCTTATGTGAGCAATGGCTCTAGAACATCAGAACGCGCTGGGTGTATCTTGTTTATTTGCTCAGCGATCATTATCTTTTGGCCCAGCGCATATCCAATGTCAAGAGCCAATATGATAGTGTTAGAAACCTTAAGCTATTCTTAGCTATGCCCAAACAATGGGTCAATTATGGCTCGATGGGGCCAACCAGAGCCAAAATCGGGAAGGAAGTGGGGGTCACCCAAACCGCTTATAACAGAACCTACAGTATCGTGCACGAAAACTGCAAAAATAAATAGGGGAAATATTATACATTACTTATCCTGTACTGATCCTGAGTTACATCCTGTATTATACTCCAGAGCTGCACTCACTATTCTGCTGGTGGAGTCACTGTGTACATACATTACTTATCATGTACTGATCCTGAGTTACATCCTGCATTATACTCCAGAGCTGCACTCACTATTCTGCTGGTGGAGTCACTGTGTACATACATTACATTACTTATCCTGTACTGATCCTGAGTTACATCCTGTATTATACTCCAGAGCTGCACTCACTATTTTGCTGGTGGAGTCACTGTGTACATACATTACATTACTTATCCTGTACTGATCCTGAGTTATAGCCTGTATTATACTCCATAGCTGCACTCACTATTCTGCTGGTGAAGTCACTGTGTACTTTATTACATATCCTGTACTGATCCGGAGATACAGCCTGTATTATACTCCAGAGCTGCACTCACTATTCTGCTGGAAGAGTCACTGTGTACATACATTACATTACTTATCCTGTACTGATCCTGAGTTATATCCTGTATTATACTCCATAGCTGCACTCACTATTCTGCTGGTGAAGTCACGGTGTACATACCTTACATTTTATATCCTGTACTATACTCCAGAGCTGCACTCACTATTCTGCTGGTGGAGTCACTGTGTACATACATTAAATTACTTATCCTGTACTGATCCGGAATTCTATCCTGTATTATACTCCAGAGCTGTGATCACTATTCTGCTGGTGGAGTCACTGTGTACATACATTAAATTACTTATCCTGTACTGATCCGGAGTTATATCCTGTATTATACTCCAGAGCTGCACTCACTATTCTGCTGGTGGAGTCACTGTGTACATACATTAAATTACTTATCCTGTACTGATCCGGAATTCTATCCTGTATTATACTCCAGAGCTGCACTCACTATTCTGCTGGTGGAGTCACTGTGTACATACATTACATTACTTAACCTGTACTGATCCGGAGTTATATCCTGTATTATATTCCATAGCTGCACTCACTATTCTGCTGGTGAAGTCACTGTGTACATACATTACATTTTATATCCTGTACTGATCCGGACTTACATTCTATATTATAATCCAGAGCTGCACTCACTATTCTGCTGGATCAGTACACAAATAGTTCTGTATGTATACAGTGACTCCACCAGCAGAATAATGAGTGCAGCTCTGTAGTATAATACAGGCTGTAACTCAGGAACAGTACAGGATAAGTAACGTAATAGATGCACACCGTGACACCACCAGCAGAATAGGGAGTACAGCTCTGGAGTTTAATACAGGATGTAACTTATGATCAGTACAGTATAAGTAATGTATGTACACCGTGACTCCACCAGCAGAATAGGGAGTACAGCTCTGGAGTATAATACAGGATGTAACTTATGATCAGTACAGGATAAGTAATGTAATGTATGTACACCGAGACTCCACCAGTAGAATAGTGAGTGCAGCTCTGGAGTATAATACAGGATGTGACTCAGGATCAGTACAGGATAAGTAATGTAATGTATGTACACAGTGAATCCACCAGCAGAATAGGGAGTACAGCTCTGGAGTATAATACAGGATGTAACTTATGATCAGTACAGGATAAGTAATGTATGTACACAGTGACTCCACCAGCAGAATAGTGAGTGCAGCTCTGGAGTATAATACAGGATGTAACTCAGTATAGAATAAGTAATGTAATGTATGTACACAGTGAATCCACCAGCAGAATAGGGAGTACAGCTCTGGAGTATAATACAGGATGTAACTTATGATCAGTACAGTATAAGTAATGTATGTAAGGAAAAACCTATGCAGCAGGTGGGAACTTCTACTTTGCTCATGTCGTTATTATGGCTTGGATTCTACTCTGGGGCCATCATCCACCGCTGAAATAAGGCTTTATTTCCTAATCTTGGAGGTCAGAAGTGAAGGAAATTATTATTTCATATTTGAACCATCAGGAAAATAAAAGATAAAAATGATATAAACAGTGTATATGAGCCTCAGGGCTATGGCCAACACAAACTCAAATTGGCACAAAAAAGGTGTTTTTATGCCATAAAAGTGATCAGCGGGGAGTGCGATCACTGGGTGCAGCTGCTTCCATACCTTACATTCACTTTATTGGAGAGTGACACACATATGTCCACCTCTCCGCAGGAATCAGACGGCCCCACATGGCACATGCAGGTGATATGGTCTAAGGTGGATAAAAGCCTTGCTGGCGTTTCTTTATGCTAACGGGTGGAATACGCCGGGCACTGGTAAAGGTGAACACAGCCTCGATGTATTACTAAGTGAGGGGCTACATTATGAGCTTGGCACTGTGGCTTTAAGATGTGTCGTCCAGCTGTTCCTGTCCCCTTATCCTTCACATGTCAGCTCTTGGCGTTGTCTCCGGGGATCGTGGCTTCCCACAGTGACTCAAGTCTTCTAAGAATACCACGGATGTCAAGAGAGAAAGATGACTCACGGCACAGGAAAAGTACAAGTTCAATGGCCTCTTCTAGGGATGGTGGATTCTCCGAGCAATGTCTTATACATACAGCAGAAAGTGATTAATAGGACCCAAAGTTGACCCACGTCTGCTGGAAGCGATGTATCACAATGATAGGCGAGAGTCTTGACCAGGTAGGACACCACTGTAGGGTACAAAATATCACAGGAAGGATATCTAGAGTCATATTAGGGGCTATGTCCCCATAGCTCATGGGAGTACATACCCCAGTGACTGTTATGGGACCCATGGTAAGAAGGGCCCGACCTGCATCAAGCTCTGAAATGAACCCACCATGAGGTCATGTTGACTCTCTTCTCCCTATGAGGGATTAGAAGGGAAACACAATTGCCGGTCTTTATCTGGGGTTTGGTGGTGGGAATCAGCATGATAGAGCCCCCCGTCTTGTATGGAGGTCTGCCTTCTCGTGACCTATACCCTGGGCCCCAGCTCCTATCAGGAAATCTAACCGAAAAACCTAAATATTTGCGACTGGCGTTTAAACTTTTTGCTATTTTCTGGACCTTGTCGTAATCCGCACTATTCAAACAGAAGACTGCGCATTCGTGTGAACGGACTTCTCACCGGTGACTCCCACAAGCTGCTCAATATTTCCCACAGTGTTGGGAGTGATGGAAAGGCACAATGATACCTGTAATTATCTGCTATACACTGCTCCTATTGTATTCCGCACACATAACCATTACTAGCCTGGCAGAGTATGCCACACGCTGGGGTGTACGGGAGGCTGGCTCATATTCCACTGCCAACATCATTACCTAGCGAGAGAACGCAGCCAAGCGTCACCTCCTACCTGCATCCAGTATAAGGGCTCCGATCTTTTCAGGGCAACCACCCCCCACCCCCATTTTCCCCAACGAGACGGCTACGAGACTCTTATTGGCTTATTCGGAGTCCAGTCAGTGAAAAAGTGACGATTCTGCATACTTTTTTTTTTTCTGCGAGCGCCTTTGATTTGTCAGTTTTTTCCGTCCGGGTGGAAACAGTGCCCCATCCGTTTTGTCACGTCCGTGAAAAGAAAAACTTGAGAATGTCCTCAATTGTCCTATCCCACTGAACGCAACCCCAGGTGAGCGGCTGTCTCCCTAGCAGACTTGGTCCATTTGTATAACACATTTGAAAGGCCACCGTGTGATACTACGTTGTCTGGCTGGTCGCAGCTCCCCCCAGCAATAATAGCCAAACACTGGGGGCTTCTAAAGCCGAACCCATAGCCATCAGCTGATAAAAGGGCTGGATTCATTTACAAAAGGAGTTTTCATGATACAACTCCTTTAATATTAAGCCTTTGCAGAATCCAGGTTTCGTTTTCTACCTATAATCCCCCACAATGTATTCTGCAGGGGGTGTTCATTCAGGTTGCCTAGCAACCACTCATCTCCCCACTTGGGTGACCACCAATTCTGCATATGTAGCTTTGTGTACTGAAATTCTATCTGCTTGACAAAATACTTGCTTTCTCCACTACACAGACTTGTTTTAGGACCCACCTGGTCAGGTGACAGGAAGCCGGAGAAAATGACAGCTTCCAGATGAATGACTGGCTTCGTTTTATCAATGGTCTCTAGTAAACCGATAGGCTACATTATAATGAACGCAGTTTCGGTTTAGAAAACGGACACCTGTGGGTAAAGTTGCTTCAACTTTTCGTACAATGACCACCAACTTTACTTCCCACTTGAAGGATTTACACATATAGATTCCCACGTAGGAAGAACATGGCGACCAAGGGTGTTTTCTTCCCATTTACGGGCTCCGTGTAGGTGACTTTATTGGATTATATCCAACAAATACAAAGTGATTCCCACATGTTAATGTAACGTGTCTACACAAAGACTTTCTTCAGTCATGTGGGTGGGAAGGGAACGCTCAACTCCAGGCTGGATAGTGGAAGACAAGGATCGAGCACATGGCAGCTTGCAATCGGCACGTGCAATTTTTATTTTTTAGGGGCATGAGAGGAGTCTTCCTTCTTGACTTATGGGACGGTCTCCATCCATCTTATTGTTGGTCATCCTCTTTGTCTTTTCCTCTCAACTCTACAGGCCATCACAGTCTTCTCCAATGAGTTGGGTCTTGATTTGGGATGGTCTCTGTGATGGTCTCCTTCCATCTTTCAAAGCATCACCGTCTTCTTCTTTAAGTTGGGTCTTCTAACAATATGTCTAGAAGATAAAGCTTCAGTTTGGTCATTTGAGCTTCAATAGCTCAAGGATCCACTTATTTGGTTTATGCAATGTTGATTTTGGAAAAGTCGGCAAAATAACCAAAGCTGGAGGTAAAAACAACCACTCGGCTCAAGGCTCTACGAGACAATAGATAGATCTTGAAAAACCCCAATTTGATATACAGAAGTCTAAAAATATATGGCCACCTCCTCAACCTTGCCGCTGATCCTGGTTCCTCGCCGGTTTTGGTTTACTTGGCCGAGGCGATGACACGTCGTACTCGACAGGTGACCGCGACAGACAATCACAGGCTCACATGGGAACTTTGAGAGCGGATGAGAATAAAAGCGTAACAGTATATGCAGACTTAATCTGTGAAATGTCCACAATTGCTGTTACCGCGTTCCCCGGCGTGACAACCGTACTGTACCACAAATGGCGCGCACACTCCCAT